>NC_057692.1:1310846-1325846 GCF_014466175.1 Vespula pensylvanica | reverse complement strand
CCCGGCGTCTCGACGAGAAAGCTCTCTTTATCCCGTCCCGATATCTCAGTGCGATAAATCATGCGAATATCCGCGATTCAGAAGCGGAAGTCGCTCTCAGAGATTTATCGCTTTCTCGCACGCGCCTTCTCTCTCTTTCTCTCTTTCACTCTATCTCTCTCCTTTCTCTCTCTTTCTCCTTCCTCCCTCTCCTTTTCCTGTCCGAGAAAGAGCTCCTACAACATTTTTCTTTTTTTACTTTAGTTCTCGTGCCCCGAGAAACGAGCTCGGTTCTATCCGCTTCATTAACGCCTTCTTTATACTTTTACTACGTTTCTTCGGACTGATGAATTTCTTAAAAAAAAAATATATATATATATATGTATCAAATTTTTATATATTTTATTTAATTTTATATAATAATATTTGATAATATTTATATATATATTATATATATATATATGCTCATTACGTATACTTATTTAATATTTTATAATGATTTTTCAAACCATCGTTTTTTATAATAATTCTATTTTTATTTTACAATTATTATTACTCGCTTAAGCCAACATCTACTAATACTCGCTTTACGCGTGTCTCGTGTAAATTTTTCTTTTCTTTCTTTTTTGTTTTTTCCTTTTCATTTTCTTTCTCTTTTCGTTTCTTTCCTCTTCTCAACTCCAATAAAAAAAAAAAAGAAAAAAAAAAAGAAAAAAAACTAAGGAAAGAGAACAGATTTCAAGATTAATTTACGGAGGACTCGCGATCGACTAATACTACTGTGTGCACGCGATCAAGAAGATTTAGGGCTTGTATGATCGATCCATCGATCGATCGATTTATCGATGAGACGACTCTTTCTCTTTCTCTCTCTCTCTCTCTCTCTCTCTCTCTTACCAGTCTATTACGTTATCCAGTTAATACCAACAGATTCATTTCTGTATCTGCTTTTACTTATTATATTTCTTCTACTCCTAATCGATTTTTAAGACCTTATCTACTTATTACCTTGGCAATACACTTAATGGTTCTACTTAAAACTTTTCTTTCAATTACGTTCGCTTTACTTTCGTACATTGTATTATCTTATTATTTCGATGAACGTATAGATCACATTATCAACTTCTAAATATTCTTGTTTTTCTAACGTAAAGTTAGACGGATATCGCTACTGGTAAATGGTAAAAGCTTGAGATCGTAAATTTTTGGAGAAACGTAGATATATTTCTTCGAACATATTCCTTCCCATTTATGAGTTTTCCTATATATATGTTTTTATACACACATATATATACACACACACACACACACATATATATATATATAATATATACATAGTATACATATCGACTTTTCGAGGAAATAAGTAGCATTAAAGGTCGCACGATATAAAAGTTATGAATTTTTCGTTATTAAACGATGATAAAGGTCGGCAGTAAATATTCTCTTGAATTAAGTATACGCGGCCGGAAGACGTTAGCGTTCGTTCATCCACCGTCGGCGATTCTTTAGAATTCCTCGATGATTTGCGCTCGAGAGGTATACTCCTAACGAGTTAGGCGAACTTTCATCGGGGGTCACCGTTATGCCCATTTGTCACACTTAAATTTAGCTCCATCGTAATTTTCGTCCTCACCGTTTGACGTAAAGACTGGATTTACGTACGCTTTACACGCTCAATCGAGCGCCTCGATCCTGCTACGATCCAACGTGATCGAGGCGTTTCTCTCTTTTTCTTTCTCTCTCTTTCTCTCTCTCTCTCTCTCTCTCTCTCTCTCTCTTTCTCTCTTTCTATCTTGTACACGTCATAGAGAAAGAGAGAAAGAGAGAGAACTTTCAACGGGATAATAATAAAATCTTACGGACTTCCATCATTCACGTTATAATTATGAAAATAATTTATCAATTCGATGAAAGATTTATCGTTAATAATACGATGGAATATCTATCCTTTTATCGTCGGGCGAAAGGATCGAAATATTTTTTTTTCGCTCGATTGATAGATTATCATTGAAAATTTGTACACGATAAAAGTTAGAAAATAATAGTAATAATAATAATAACAATAATAATAATAATAATAATAATAATAATAATAATAATAATAACAACAATAATAACAATGTTAATAATAAACGTATATATCTTTCTTAATTTCTTCGTAAATTCATACCGTTATTTAGCGACTATGGTATATTAATTAACATATAAAACGTCACAAGTATGGCTCGTTTAACCACGTGAAAATTCAACAATGAAATACATTTGAAAAGCTATACGCAAAGCGGTCTATTATCGGGTACTTATAATAGCAGCTGCGGTAACGTCGGCTTCTCGCTAATCAGCCGAATACGCTCGAATTGCGAACGTCCAGCAACGAGGATTTCTGCTCGCTCGATACTTTAGCGAGAAACGTGGAGACGGATGAGAGAGAGAAAGAGATAGATAGATAGATGATGGATAGAGAGAGAGAGAGAGAGAGAGAGAGAGAGAGAGAGAGAGAGGAAAAGAGACAGACGGAGATGGATACGCCTCCTATTTCCACGGAACGGATACGAATTTACGAACAATGGCTGTGATCAGCGGGATGTTGCTGCTCCTTCAACCAGAACATCCCGTAGTAATTTTATTGAGAAAAGTTATCGCGGAAAATGAGGAGGTTTCTATTGTGCTTGAAAATCCTATAACTCGTTCTCGAAAATATAACTCGGGATTGCGTTACATTTCCGATTATAGATAGATAGAGATTGCTTTATAGGATATTAGTTTTCGTGCAATAATTAGATGAATCATTGAATGTCGTCACTAATATCTTTATTTTCTCTCTCTCTCTCTCTCTCTCTCTCTCTCTCTCTCTCTTTCAAGTTTCATTCACGTTAAAAATAAATTTAGGTAGAACGAAAGAAAAAAGAGGAGGAGGAGGAGGAGGAGGATGTTTGACGTCGACAAGGAAAATATGCAACGAAAATAATTCGTTTCGGCGAGCTAATACAATTTTCTTATAGATACAAGTTAAGGCCCCCGCCGTTCAATTCCATTGGGGATTTTTCTGCAATCTCGCATATAAAAAGAATATCGCGATCTCTCGAAGAAAATTCCTTTCTCCCTGGCACGAGACTCGGTACTTCTTATCCGGAAAAATGCTTGAACGAGTATAAACGAAGAGTAGAGAGGCAGAATGTCGGCCTGAGAGGGTTGTTTTGATTTCAATATCGCATAGGGAAGGATTCGGCCGACGTTTGGATCTTATTCCCATACAAGTTATTTTCCTCGGTTAGAAGAGAGAGGACTCCCGTCTTCCATATCGAAAGATTTGCATTCTGTTCCACGCTCACTCTATGCACCGCCTTCTTCTTTTCTCTCGTTTTCTCTCTCTCTCTCTCTCTCTCTCTCTCTCTCTCTTTCTTTCTTTCTGTCTTTCTTTCTTTTTCTCACTCGCTCGCACGCTCGCTCGCTGGCTCGCTCACTCTCTCTCTCTCTCTCTCTCTCCCACCCACACTAGGACATTCACGTTATTTCGGAGCTTGGTAGAAACGCCGAGCCATTTCATAAACATGAAAGTTTCGTGACGCAGGTGGAATAGTAAAGCGAGTTCGAAGTGAAATCTCGCTTCGAAGACAAATGATGGCGATGATATCGCCTTCTGGCACACAAGAGACGTAATGGTGCATCTCCAACTTTTTTTTCCACGCGTCAGCCTATTTTCCCTTCTTTCATCTCTCTCTCTCTCTCTCTCTCTCTCTTTCTCTTTCTCTTTCTCTTTCTTTGTTTCTTTCTTTTTAACTCCACCTCTTTTTTTTTTCTTATGCCTTCTTTTCTCGAAAAACGCGAAGACGAACAATTGAATCACAGCGGCGGAAGTGCTTCTCCTCTTCCACCCTCCTCTCTCTCTCTCTCTCTCTCTCTCTTTCTCTCTCTCTCTCTCTCTCGATTCTTTCGCGTGTTTCCACGAGAATCTTGTTTCCTCGAGTTTCTCCGACGTTTCTTTGAGACCGGTAGCACTTTATAAAGTTATTTGTCTGCTTTATTTTTATCCTCGCCCCTCTTCTCTCTACCCGTACCGACGCGTACGTTTTCTTTCGATTTTACCTTTTGATCCTTTACCATGCATGTCCCATCGAATCTACTTTGTAGATGTTAACGTCTCTCTCTCTCTCTCTCTCTCTTTTTTCCTTCCCTCCGTTCTTTTTCCCTTTCGGAAACACGCTCGTTATATCGTCGTAGCTCAAAACCATCCGAAGAATATTACTCTCCTTATCGATCTTTCTCCTTCTTACACACTTTTATAGCACAGGACACCGGTAAAATATTTCTTGTTTATCCCCACAAATTTCTACTTCCCATCCCGTTATATATTACGTTCGAATGAACAAAAGCATCCTGATTCTGACTCTTTTATCGCCTTCTAAGATCCGCTCGTGAGACGTAATATATGCCTCTGGCATAAAATTTTCTGTGAAATATGTTTAGCCCGACATAATCCCTACTACCGAATTTCATCTTATTTTCCAGGCGAAGGATACGTCTTCTTATTTTTTTCTATCTCTCTCTCTCTCTCTCTCTTTCTCTCTCTCTCTCTCTTTCTATCTCAGAGAAAAGAAAAGAAAAAAGAAAAAAGAAAAAAAAAGAAATTTGTTAGAGACGATTCATACAAACGTTCTCTCGATAATAACACGCATCTCTTCTCTTTTCAACGAAGAAATTTAACTAACTCTCGTGCTCATAAATTTACGCGATAAAGCGAGAAATTAAAAAACTAATAAACGTACTTTAACTATCGATAACTTCGGTAAGTGTACAACGAACACGACGACGACGACGACGACGACGACGACGAAAAGAAAATCGTATTCCTCGGCATAAACTCGGATTAGTCATTTATCCGAGGAGGGAGATTCCGTATAAACGTCAATAAATACGAGAGCCAATCCGTGGATCGGTTTATAGATACCGATTCGCTTATACAATTTATCGCGAATGCCTTCGGTAGTTCGCTCGACGTTGTTTTACACCGTGATTAGAATTACGAATGAACGATAAAACGAATACCGGTGGGGGTTAATGAGAAGAGAGATCTTCAAGGAGAAAGAGGAAGAAGATTCTCGTTGAACGAGTGGGAGCGAGAGAAGGATAGAAAGAAACGGAGAAAGAATGTAGAAGATGGAAGTAGTGAAAGAAAGAGAGATAGACAGACAGACAGAGAGAGAAAGAGAGAGAGAGAGAGAGAGAGAGAGAGAGAGAGAAAGAGAAAGAGAGAAATAAAGGGACGAATGAATGAAACCATTGAGCTAACATGTTTATGCGCTCACCGCCAGCATGGAATAGGCAGGGCATACCGGTTGGCACGAGCAACAATCCGGAAAGCAGATGGTACTTTGTAGAGAAAGAGAGAAAGATACGGATTATACCGGTATGCTAAGAAGATAGTAATAAAGTGCATAATCTCGTAGAATAAATGTACGGGCGTTACAAGATATAAACCGACTTATATAACCGAGCTTACAACCTCGTGCGAGCTTGCAAGATCGACTTAACCGAGTAGACCCGAGTCGATGTTTAATGCGACCTATCGGCAGTTTAGAGCTTTTCTAATCTATTAGAGAGATCTAAGCGTCTGGTAAAGATAATCGCTTTGCACCGATGAACGACTAAACGTTCATTCGTTATCCCCGATATATCGCTTTATTTCACGATCTCCCGTGGTACTAACGTTGATCTTTTATTTTACCTAATGGAATCGATCGAACTTTACGAATCTTTTATACCATCGTGAAAATCGATTCTAGTCGTACGATTCGGATATTGTTATTATCTCATTTTGTAAAACGGGATGTTGAATTGAACAAAAAAAAAAAAAAAGAAGAAAAAAATAAGGAAGTATTATTTCTTGTTTTCTTCTTCTTTTCTTTATATTTTTTTTTTTTTTTTTTTTTTTTTTCTTTCGGAACGATACGTTTTGATTATAGGTTACGATTTGAAGATAGGAAGAGAGTACTATGGAGTAGCATATAATTAGACAGATGTTATCCGATTGATTAAAACGTTTTCTCTAATTGCTCGTCGTCTTTCTCCAAGACTCAGAGACGTGTAGCATCAAGCGTATTTACGAATGAAAATAAAACGTTGATGCGTTTGCGTAGGCGTATGATTTCGCTTCTCCGACGGCAGACAAAACAGGAGATAACGTTTTTAGATTCTTGATGGATAATGATATTAGAAACGATGAAGATCTCGGTAGGTTCGCGCGTAATTATCTCCCTCCTACACCGTGTCCAATCGAGTTTACGAGAATCTTTTATCTCTCGTAAAGACATTTATTTCCTCATTTCGTTTAATTTATTCGATCTAACATATCTGTCGGATAGATCGGTTACCTATAATTCAGATTTTCGTTGGATTGCTGCACTGAAATGGTTCGTTTAATCATTTTCAGAAAATTCAGCGATTCGAATATTATTAGAAAGTTTCGTTTCTCTATTGAATCCTGTTGTGAACAAATATATATATATATATATATATATATATATATATATGTATATGTGTATATATATAATAATTTTCACGTTTCAATGTGCGAGCGAATTTCATTTGGTTTCCTCTCTTCTTTCATTTCCTATTCTATACTTTATTCTCGTAAAGTAAGTTTAACGATTAAACTTGGCCTTTTTGCTAAGAAATGAATTTCGAACATAGATCGGCTACTATCGTCGTTACTTTACGAACTGTGTCAATACATATTTCCAAGTTATAATTGGAATACCGTTAGACATTGAAAAAAATCTTATCGCTTATTATTTAATATACCAAGAAAGATGAACATAATAAACACACATATATACGTATGTATATACGTATATACGCGCACGCACTCACACACGCATTATATCGCCAGTAGTCGCTTAACTAAAATACCTTTCGAAAGAACAACTACCAACAACTCGATCCTCTCTTTGTGGATAGTATATTTTTTGGATCATGTTTCAACTCCTGAGAGGCTTCTTCTACCGGGCACTCACGTAACCCCATGCTTCCGTAAATGTAAAATGACTCTACCTTCTATGTATCACGTGTACGGAGTCTAGATCGGCAGTACCGTTAACTAACGAGTTTAACTCTGACCATGCCCGAGGAAGTGCATCTATTCTTGGCTTATTAAGCCTCGCCCTTGAAGATTAAAAAAAAAAAAAAGGAAATCAAAAAAGGAAAAGAAAGGAATAGAAGAACGAAAGAGGCAACGAAAAAGGGACAAGAAAAGAAATAGAAAGAAGAAAAAATTAATAATAATAATAATAATAATAATAATAATAATAATAATAATAATAATAAATGCAACGTGCATCGCGAATTCCATATTCCTTTTTTCACCTTTCTATCTCTTCTCCTATTTTCTACGAACGGCTACGTTGTTTTTATGCGTGCATATGAATGAACTAAATTATCTACGATTTAATAAGAAACTGTTTTCTTCTCTCTCTCTCTCTCTCTCTCTCTCTCTCTCTCTCTCTCTCTCTCTCTCTCTCTTTTTCTTTTGTATATATTTACGTTTCGTAACACCGTGACCAAACAGAACTCTCATCATCGCTAAGTAACAAATAATAATTACATTTTACGCACATCAACGATAATCCTTTCGCCTAGTAATATTATTCATATTAGAGATTATCGAAATTAAACGTTATATCATCGTGTCGGTACATTGTCTTGTTTTCATCGAATTTCGAATTGGATATAAATTTTAAAAATATCATTGTAACCTTGTAATACAATAAATCCTAAATTACAACATCAATATTCTCGTTGGTTATTTCATAATAGGATTAATTAATTAATATGGTAACTAACGTTGATTGATGACAATAATTATTTCAATTGGATTAAAAAGACAGAGGGAAAGAGAAAGAGACAGAAAGACACACACACACACACACAGAGAGAGAGAGAGAGAGAGAGAGAGATATATAAATCATATTTCACAAAATTTATATTATAATTAACTTATACAAATGTTTCCATACACCAACCAATGATTTTCATGAAGTAATGCGGAGTACAAGCACTATACGACTTGTATTTATATAACGAAGCTCGTTTTAATTGCAATGAATTTAATTAGTCGTTTGTTCTTTAATCTCTTCTTTCTCTCTTCCCCATCCTCTACCTCTCTCTCTCTCTCTCTCTCTCCTTCTATTTTGTCCTTCCTTTTAGACTTTCAATGGAAAGATAAAAGGTTCATCGTCGAGTTGTTGTTTTTCAAGCTTGGCCAATCGACTCTTACGTTAAAAATAAAAAAATGAAGTACGAGCAGAATAAATATAAATGAGATAAAAATAAAGAAACGAATGGAATCGTCCACGTCCGTCGTAATTCACAGGCGGCGTCGACGAACATCTCTCTCTTTCTATCTTTCTATCTCTCTTCCCCCTCTCTCTTCTTCCCTACCCTCCCCTCCCCTCCCCCCTCTCTCTCTCTCTTATTTCTCTTTCCTTTTTGCAACGTGAACAACCGGACAGAAATGAAGGCGTGCGAAGGAAGATAAAAAGACATAAAAAAGAAAAGATAAAAACAAAATACGTGGCAATGTGTATGTGTGTGTTAGTGCGCGAGAGCGTGTGTGTATATGCTAGCGTCTTTTTCATAGTTTAGAATGGTAAAGAAGAAAGATAGAAGAGAAAACTAGAAAGGGTGGTCATTTTCAATTTGATTACGATTCCGCGGTGTGTGCTTTACGATGGCTTGGCCCAAATGCAACTAACCCTCATTTCTTCCAACGTTACGTACACCGTAATCACGCGGAAAACGGAAAGACTTATTGCGAGGTAAAATGTAGCAGAGCAAATTTCAAAGCACGAAGTAGATTAGGGTTGGGTTTATCCTATGTATCAGGTTATTACACGACTTATATCGCATTTTATACTGAAATTGATATGAAAATTTTCTTATCACGCGATTCGCAAGGAATAATATATTAGCGGGTTAACCTTCTATATCTCGACGTAACTTTAAAGGTCGCAGACGTCTATATTTGTTGTTACGTTTTTCTTCACGCTGAATTAAATCGTCAACAGTCGTCGTGTTTCGAGAATTTAATAATAAACTTATACTTGGACGTAGTACGAGTAATAGCGTGATTTAAAAATTAATGAAAAAGAAAAAAAAAGAAAAACATATTTTGGGTCGTAGAGAGTACGATTGAAAAGAAAAAATCTTTCTTTCTTTCTTTCTTTCTTTCTTTCTTTCTTTCTTTCTTTCTCTTTTTTTTTTGTTTGCAAACTTGACAAAGAAACGATGCAACGAAGTAATGATAATATCTTTATGCGAACGGAAGAAGAACTCGGTTTGTTTCAATGCTTCTCCTTTTGCTCGGCTTACCGTTTTCTTTCCGCGGACTTTCATGGCGCGCGTAATTCGGAAAATTGAAGACAGCAAGTCGGCTAAACTGGTCCCTTGTTACTACGTCTATTACTTCTCCCTTTTTCTTCTTATTGCAGACGGCCTCGTTCTTCTTCTACCGTCGCCAACAACCTACTTTTTCTTTCTTTCTTTTTTTCTGTCCGTCCGTCCGTCCGTCCGTCCGTCTGTCTGTCTGTCTGTCTGTCTGTCTGTCTTTTTTTCCTTCTCTCTTTCAATCTTTCTTTCCTTCTTTACTATCTCCTATTTTCTTTCTCTTTTCCACAGACCACGCTTCTTTAAATTAATACAATATAAATGCAAATTGAATCGACGAACGAGGATGGAGCGAGAGACAAAGAGGAAAGAACGTTGTTAGTCTTTCGATGAATCCGTGCTTGGACTGATTGTGAGCTGAGAAACTTATATGTGTGAACATTATTTCTCTCTATGTGTATCTGTTCTATGTATGTATGTGTGTGTGTGTGCTACGTGTATATGTACAAAGATTGAGATTTTTGCTCATTCTTTCCTCGTGACGTTTTATGATGACTCGAAGGGAAAAGTGGAAAGAATACGAAGGATATTTTCCCGAGAATACGATCTCTTCGTCGAATAGAAGAAACTACGTCCGGATAAAACTGTTCGTAAAATTGACTTTAGATGGTGATAATGAAAAAAAAAAAAATAATAATAATAATAATAAATGAATAAAAAACGGACGAGGGGGTACGGCGAATGGGAAGATTAATAGATATATAATCGGGAAATTAATGGGCAGCCATTAACTCTTTCGTACTCGTCGTTCGTCGTTTCGTGATTAATTGCGTTAAGAAAAAAAAAACAAAAAAAAAAAGGAAAGAAAGAAAAGAGGAAAAAGGAAAAAGAAGAAGAAAATTCAAATGGGTGAAGGAAGAAGCAAGTAACCAAAAAAAAAAAAGAAAGCAAAAAACAAAAAAAAAAGAAAGAAAGAAAAAGAAAAGAAAGAAACGTTAAAAGTAATCTTCTACGGATTACTATAGTCGTGGTATCAGAAAGGAAACAAGGATGTAGATACTTACTAGGTGTACTTACGTGTCTAAACGCGAACTCGAAATCCGCTTAACTTGTTCTTTTCGTTCTTTGTCTTTAATTTTTCGTTATACCTAACGAAGATAATCCTTCATTGCTAGAAAGTTGTATAAAAAATAAAAAATTAACGAAGGAAATTAAAAAGAGAAGGAAGAAAAAGAGGAAGAAGAAGAAGAACGAAAAAGAAAGAATAAAGTACATTCCATTGGGAAACTCGATTCTTTAACTAATGTTTCACCGTATCATCTAGACAATATTATGAACACTATTTCTCTCTTTCTCTCTCTCTCTCTCTCTCTCTCTCTCTTTTATTTCTATTTATTTATTTATTTATTTATTTGTTCTTTGTTCTCTTTTTGCTTCGTTAGAGAATTGCTGACGATGATACAAAGAGAATACTGCGTTTGGAATACACATACCCATATACACAGATAGATAGATAGAGAGATAGAGAGATAAAGAGAGAGAGAGAGAGAGAGAGAGGGGGAGAGAGAGAGAAAGCTTTTAGCTCTGGCTTATCACGTTTTCTTTCACTTAACCATCTCTCCCTTTTTTCCCCTTTTTTTTCGTTTTTCTTTTCCTTTTTTAGAAAAGTTCTCATCTTTTAGATGAGTTCTTTGTAATTTTCAAGCACAGAGAAAAAGAGAAAGAGAGAGAGAGAGAGAGAGAGAGAGAGAGAGAGAAAACACGTTTCACGATCGCTCTTGTAAAACGCGTGTGTTTCTCTTATTGCTACTCCGTTTCTCGATCCCTTTTTCCAATTGGACATACGATACTTTTCTTCTTTAAAACGTTAAAGGTATTTTACTTGCGTGTTAGAATCCTTCTCCAAGGTTGCCCATAAGATCGATCGAAACGATTCTCGTGCATCACGTAACGTGTCGGGATATCTTTTACTTTATCCCTTTTTACTCGCGATTATATCTGACTTCAAAAGAAACAACAACAACGGTCGAAAAACAAAACAAAAAGAAAAAAGAAGAAATTGGTAGGGAGTGCTGAGAAGGGAATGGAGAGGGAAAGGAAGGGAGACGAGGCAGAGAAAAAAAAAAGGGAAACATCGGCCGTTGTACGAATATAAATAAGTTATACGTGCTTGAATTTCATCCGCTTACTAATGCGATCTCTCGTATTCATCGTCGATCTTTTATTCATTTAAGCAACGTCACGCTCGTTGCCCTATAAAATGCTGACCTTTGATAAGAATTCTCATCCTGTTTCAATCGATCGATCTTAATATCCAAAGATCGAAACTAATTAATACTATTGATTAATCATTCTTTCATATATATATATATATATATATATATATATATATATATATATTATACGTACATGTATTTACGCAGCTACTTAAATATTTACGATTGAAACGTTTCGTCGCGATTGTTTTAAGTAAGATTTATAATATAATTTGAGAAAGAGTGATTCAATCTCTCTGTCTGTCTGTCTGTCTCTCTCTCCCTCTCTCTCTCTCTCTCTCTCTCTCTCTCTCTCTCTCTTTCTCTTTCTCTCTTTATCTTTCTCTGTAAATGGATACAAATCTGTGTGTATGTGTGTGCGCGTGTGAGATTTGCACTCGACACTTTCGTGTTTATTCGAGCTATATTTTTTTTTTGTATTTATTTTATTTATTTATGTATTTATGTATTTATTTATTTATTTATTTTCTTTTTTTTTTCTTTCTTCTTTTTTTTTTCACAAAACTCCAAAGAGTAAAATATATTACGAAATACCCGTAAAACGTTTGCTACGATTACCAACGAAGTACCATCGGTCTTTAATTAAATATCATCGCGCGTGCAATAGAAAAAAGAGGGAAAAAAGGCAAACAAAAAAAGAAAAAAGAAAAAAGAAAAAAGAAAAAAAAAAAAAAAAAAAGCCCCGCGTCCGAGCGCGTTAACGCGCGATTCTCGTCGTTAGTGGGTTAATATCGATCCGTTAAAACCGCGGCAATTAAGCTCGACGATCGGATCACGGCTCCGTACGAGCGAACAATTTTATCGTGCAATTTCACTCGCTCGAGTGCTCGTAAATAATTTCACGCGTTTTAATCCGAGATCACGAATCACTGCTTGCACTCGTAAACATAATTCAGAGTATAATATTATATATCTGTACCATCTTCGTTTGTGTAAATTTAATCGAGTTAATAATAATAACAAGAAAAATACGACGGAGTTATATTTCTCCGATTATAAGAAAAATCAACAGTACCATCGAACGGCGTTACTTTTACGATTTTCATCGATTTAATCGATAGTATATAGTTCGATAATTTTATACTTGTATCGTCGGATAAAAATAAATGTTTGTTCAATTTGTAATACCACGTGACGATATACACAAGCTGATAAAGTAGTTTGATCGTTTTCGTGTGAAAATTGAAACTCTCGGCTAACTGGATACGGTTGTTCGCTTCCAAGCAAGTACCAATACATACGTACATACATGCATCCATGGACGTATCTATACACATGGTGTCTCGACCCCTAACAGAGTTCAGGTAATAACTTGAGGCCTTGGTATTCTCGACACCCATGGACGACTCGTGTTTCGATTCTCCATACCCTCTTTACTATCCTACGCAAATTGTTTCTCAAGGTTCGTTCGCGAATACGACACGATGTCCGATGATCCGATATTTTTCATCAAACTTGCTTAAATAAAAAGGACGACGATAGGTTTATCAACGTGCCGGTAAGAGAGAAAGGTTTGCGTTCGCAAAAGAAGAAAAAGAAGAAACAAAAAGAATTTTGCCGTAGCCTACAAGAGACAGCTCTCAAAAAGTATCGTGAAAAAAAATTAAAAAATAGGAGAGGCTGAGAGAAAAAGGGACAGGAATTCTTACGACTCACTATTTCTGACATTTTAAAAGCATTTTTTCCAAAAATTGTTTCCTGTTATCGAACCAAAGTTAAACGACGCAGGCACGACTCGAAAACTCGATACAAGACACACATTCGCGTGGAATGCGAGAAATTCGGCGCATCGACAAATTACTGCCATTTTTAATAGTCCCAGGACGTTCTTACAGTTTTTATCGTTTTTGGTTATCGATGTGCGCCTGACCTCGAACACGAGACGGAAAGATAAAAAAAAAAAAAAAAGAGAGAAAGGAAGAAATGAAAGGAACATTAAAAAAAAAAAAAAATTAAGGAAAAAAAGGATTATTCGAATTAACCAAACGATTTTTTCTTTTTTTTTTTCTATCTTTCTTTCTTCTCTTTTTTCTTCCTTTCCAAGCATTAACTAATACTCCGTCTCGATTAACTTCGGGATTTTCGAAAAACAAAGATCGATGGCCACGTGATCTCCTGGCAAATGTCGAGGCGAGAAGTTAAAAGAAGAAAAGAGGCGTCTTTATCTAACGGTGACAAAGTGGCCGGCTTCTCTTGGAGCTAATCGCAAGCACGAACTCCGGTACTGCGCTGGAATGTAAATAATTGGGAGGAAGAAAACGTGTGGGCGGAGCTGAACGTGCCTATCGGTTTTCGCGTTTTCGTCCGAGTAAAAGTAGCACGACGTTGTGAATCGTCGGCGTAAAAGTTAACCCCGAACGACCTCCGACCCTTGTCGATATCACCATTTCGTTTCTACCATTTCGTTTCCAATGCGATCGTGCCTCGCGTTCGAATCAATTAACTTGATCCAATTTGTTGATTACTTCGATGTCAATCGAAAAGCACTGCTTTCGGTGGTTTCGTTAAACTTTGGATTATTTCTCTGTCGTAATTAAAAAAAAAAAAAAAAAAAAAAAGAAAGAAAAAGAGAAAAAGAGAGAAAGTAAATAAATAAATAAATAAATAAATAAATAAATAAATAAATAAATAAATACATAAAAAGGGGAAAAAAAATATGCGAAAAAAAAGTCTCTGAAAATCACTGTATCCAAATGTCGACAATTCGATCAAAGCTACCCTTTTATTTTATTTTTTTTTTCATTTACCCATATGTGTGTGTCTGTGTGTGTGTGTGTGTGTAATATATGTATATATAAATTCGATCAAAACATTTTATTTCACTAGTAAACGATACGATAAAAATAATAAAACTTTAAAAATCGCTGACGATCGAGCAGAAGACTCGAGTGCTTTTCGCTCTGTTCGATATTTAGATATGTAGAACACGTCCCTTGACTATTTCTCTCTCTCTCTCTTTCCCTCCCTCTCTCTTTCTCTCTCAGTCTATCTCTCTCTCTTTTCTCAATAGAATCGCACGAACCGGTAAAGTTCAACGGAGCGTAATTTTTGCCAGTACGCGACGATGCCCTCCTTGGTCCAGTCAGACGAAAATGCATACCACTTACACCTGTACAGCCACGCAAGAAAAAGCTTCCGATTCGTTTGAATTGCAGGCTTTACTTCGAACACATACTGAAAAAGGTGCTTCGTACATTTGGATCGTTCGATTTCAGACGATCGCGAGAAGTGAAATCCCGAAAAAAGCCTTTTCGTTCTAATGATCCGTTTGAACATTCAATTGGAAGGTCGATTTCAAAAACGGGAAAGTGTTCTCTCTCTTCGACTGTTATTCGATAGAGAGTAAGGGAGTTGAAAAAGA
>NC_057692.1:1273346-1305846 GCF_014466175.1 Vespula pensylvanica | reverse complement strand
ATAAAATCGAAAAGAGGAGATAAAATTCTCCGCGTATTATAACGGCAGGTCCAAGTCGCGTAAGATTTCTTCGTACTTTTTCTTTTTTTTTTTTTTCCTTTTTTTTTCTCGAGACTTCTTTATCGTTTAATGTTTTTTAAACAAATATTTGCTGGATTCGAGTAATAACTGAAAAGTTATAAAATCGTTTACCATCGAAGTATATTATTTCAGAAAATCAAATATTTAATATATATATACATATATGTGTATACATATATATATATATATATATATATATATATATATCAAGTCTTGAAAAATAGAAAATTTTACTTTGGCTAAATAAATGAAAATTGATCATATTTCATGAAGTACCAAGGAAGAAATTCATTTTGAAATATCGTAGGAGAAACGCTCATTAAGAGTTCAATCGCTATAATGACCCCATTTTAAAAATCCTTCTTGATTATCGACGAAAACTCGTTAACGTAAATTCTTCGTTTACACTTTTCATCTTCGGATTATGATACATCGTGTATCTTGAAACAAAGCTGCCTGAGTTGTTATCGATCGTTTTTCCGATGTTCTTGCTTTTTTCTCTTCAATTTTACTCAGAATCAATCGTTTTTTAAAGGAAACGATCAAAGTGATATTTAAACTCTTACTTCATGATGTTTAATTCCTTCGTTTCGTTAAAAATCGAATAGAAAATCTATTTCCCATTACTTTTCCTCTCTATTCTTGTTCTTTTTCTTTTTATTTATGATATTTCAACTTTTTTTTTTTTTTCTTTTTTTCCTCGCCCTTTATTCACTTACCGAGAATTAACTTTCGAACTATAAATTTGACAGAGTTATTAAATTTGTAAAAAACGAGTAGAACGTTGTACTGTTATCTATTTCGAATTATACGAATAATACTGGGACAATAACAGCAGTCTATTATTACGATTCAGTTATTAATTAATAACGAAATTATTCGTGGAAATTCAAAGGTAATGAAATGCTATGGCATTTTTGTTTTCGAGGCTTGGACCGTAGGAACGTTAATAAGTTTGATAAATTATTGGTAGCCCTTTTATCCGTGAAAAGCGCTTGGGGCCGTTTGAAAGCCCGTCGCATTCATCGACTCGTTACGTAAAATCCTATCTGCGTTCGCGTTTAATTAATTTCAGACTGTTTTAATGAAAGCGTTTCTACCGAAAGAGTAAGAGACAGAGAGAAAGAGAAAGAGAGAGAGAGAGAGAGAGAGAGAGAGAGAAGGAAAGACACACAGAGATATCTTTTACTCTTTTCAAAGGATAACACGAGCTATTTGCGATTGTTACGTAAATTTTGCATCTTTTCTTCTACCGATTCTTGCAAGCGAGTTCAAATCGTATTGGTTAAAACGCGATGTCGACCCAAAGAGAAGCTTATTCAGAGACTCCTCGGTCTTTCATCCTCTTCTCCCTCTTCTTTCCTCTCTTTTATCTCTCTCTCTCTCTCTCTCTCTCTCTCTCGGTCTCTCTGTCTCTCTGTCACGATATTTTAGCTCGCTCGAAAAAGCTTCGCAAGACATGGTTACGTAGCACCGGAGAACAAGAAACGTATTGTTCGAAACGATAGAAACGTCTTGCCGTTTAACAAAGAGCCACAACCACCGTTTTTAAGCGTTTTCTTAGATCATGGTGACGTGACTCTTCTTCTTCTTCTTCTTCTTTGTTCTTCTTCCTTCTCTTTTTTAGATTTTTAAATTTCTATTTTTTGATCTTTTTTTTTTTCATGAAAGACATGTCTATTCTTTGACACAGGGATATCGAAATTTTTATTTATATACGCTTTTATTCAAAGCGTATTTTTTTTTTTTGCGTGTGACCAATCGAAAAGAAAATGTTATTTAAAAATAAATGTCTAGTCAAAACGGAAAATGCGATTTCGTAAACGTTCCCACGGAAAATGCGTTTACGCGAGATAAATGTAGACGTATAAAGAGATAGAGAAAGAGAAAGGGAAAGAGAAAGAAAGAGAGAGTCGAAGTTTGCGGGAGTTTATAGACGAATTTGTTACTAATTATGACGACTGGCAATGTTCGAGCGGAAACTTTTGAAAGTGGAATTTCAAAGGGCCGAGAGTTCCCTGCCTCTCGAGTAATTACATTTACATTTCATTTAAAGCTTCCGTGATATATCAGCAAACCGTAACGAAACGTCGGGACACGGCCGAAAGGGGAAGTTGGAGAACTCGCAACGCAACTTTCCTGACATCCTAGACACCCGGTATGTGCGAAGCTAGTTCGAATGAACGTTACACTAGAGCGAACATCAGGAATGCCGGTAGCAAGAATTTTTGAGGGGTCTAATAACGCTTAGATTGACGCAACAATGCCGTTATTTGTAAGAAGGTATGAAAGAAAGAAAGAGAGAGAAAGAGAAAGAGAGAAGAGAGGAAAATCGTGAGATCGAAGGTCGAATTGAAAACGATTCTATTTCCTAGACAACACGGCAAAGGGTAGCTTTTGAGCGTGGGATACTCGGATATAATTAAAAGTTCGTTTCGAAGAACAAAATTACAACGAATTCGACTAGGTATTTTTCTCTTGTTTGTTCACGTTCGTGAACAAGGATATTCCTCCATTCGTATCTTCCAACTTTTTGATGAAAATAAAACGAGGCAACCCTTGTTTCCAAGTATATTCGCAGATGAAAACGTAAAAGTAGATAAGTAAATAAGTAAGTAAGTACTTGCTATTTAGATATTATTTAAAAAAAAAAAAAAAAAAAAGAAAAGAAAGAAAAAGGTAGAATATCCATTTTTGTGAACGCGAAAGCGATCCCGAACCATCACCGGTGGGAATCGAAAGCAAAATTGCTTTCACTCGCGAGTCAACTTACAAGACTCTCGACCCTTTGATCCGCAATCGTATTTCTTTCAATTGGCTTCCAGAGACTCTAGTCCCTTCGATAGTACGTGTTATCCCAATCTTGAAATCATTGGAAAATGCGGCTTATGTCAAGTGTCATTAGGTTTATGTCAAAGTTTATGAAATTTTCAACGACGAATATATATATATATATATGTGTGTGTATGTGTGTGTATGTATATGTATATGTATATGAGTAGTACGTAATATGGGATAGAGGAAAGAAAATATTTGGAATCGTTTCGAGAAAGAGAAATTCCGTTTCTTCTTTTTTACCTCTTTCTCTCTCTCTTTTTCTTTCTTGCGCGCGCGCAAGGATTCAACAGTGCGAGAATTTAAGACAGAGTTTAATTAAAATGTCGAGATTAAGCGGTCGCGTGTTTCTGAATATTCTTCTAATTAACTTCTAGCGGTAGATTCTCCGTGTCTCCGCAAATCTCTTTCTCCTCTTATTCTGGCTATACTTCCTCTTCCTCTTTATCTCTTCTTTTCTCTATATATCGTATTCGATGAAGAAAATTTCAAACTAAACAAAAGTACGAACAGAAACGGGATTAAATTAATTCGAACGTTTCAGACGTAATAAAATCTTATAGCTATAGGGTGGTTGGGGAGTGGAGATAGGAGAATAGGGGTGTGGGAGAGAAGGGGAGAGGATGGGAGGGACTAGAAAGAGGGAGGAATTGGACGAAATTAAATCGTTTTTATCTCAGTCTGGTCTCTGACCGTTTTCGATATTCTAGCTGACACTTTACTACTTTCTAGATAGGAAAGCACCATTTCGATGCGCTCTCTGCGTATAAAATCTGTGGGAAAAGCACGAACTACGAAACTACTGGAACGGCCGCGCGCGGACAACATATTTTCTACATCTCGACTTTATTACTGCTCGTTTCGCACGGGTCCTGCGAAATCATAGAAGAGGATGCGGAATGAGATTTCTCTAATACCATTCTGTTCCTTGCAAAAGCGAGAGAGATAGAGAAAAGGAGAGAAAGAGAGAACGAGAACGAGAACGAGAGAGAGAGAGAGAGAGAGAGAAATATCTAATCTGTTTCTCTTATCGACGAGCTTTCCCTTTTGCGTTAGAAATAAAACGAAAGAGATAAAAATAGTATAGCATCCGATCGATTTCTCGCACGATCGACGTGCGAATTCTAGCAGAGCCGCGAAATGGGCTTCGGAGAAGAGTTTCGAGATGGCAATAGCACCAGAAGCGAAAGAGGATATCAGTGAAAAAAGAAAAGTGAGAGAGAGAGAGAGAGAGAGAGGGATAGTTTGAGAGGAGGGATTGCTTGGAGAGAGTCGAATCACCGTCGAGAAGCAATATTGGAAAGCGGTGAGTTCCCTGGTATCAGCTGCGAGCAACAGCTCCTAATAAAATATGATATAATCCCAATACCCCATAAACTTAGACGTGGCCTCCGTAACTGGCATACGATATCAAAATCGAAGTCTTCTCGCGTCCTTTCGAAAGGGAGAGAGAAAGAGAGAGAAAGAAAAAGAGAGAGAGAGACAAGCGTCACGCGATAAGCGCAACCCTCGAACGTTCTTATTCATTCCGAATGAATTTATTACTCCCCTTTTTGAAAGAGGGTGCGAGGAGTGGTAGGCGAAACTATCGATAGAAGAAGGGAAAGATTATGAACAATTCTGTCTGTTATTATTTTCTTCTCTGTTTTTTCTTTTCTTTTTTCTTTTTTTTTTTTTTTTTCTTCTCGTCGCAATTCCCTTTCTTTCTTTCTTTCTTTCTTTTTCGCTTTCCTCTCGCAAAAGTAGAAAATTCGTGAAAGGTTTTAAGTTACACGTCTTCCCACGTCTTCCTCTCGTCTACGTTTATCGGCAAACTGATTATAAGTTTACCGTTGAGGAAGTTTATCCACGGTTAACCATGGACATTAAGAAGGCTGATATCGCGTGTACGCGATAAGCGCCTAGACGTCCAAACTTTTTCCAAAGTATCGCGCTAAAGCTATTATTTATTAATAAAATGAATACCGAGCACGCGATCTATTATAATCTAAAGAAAATTTCTAAGTAGTCTAAACGCTTCAATTTCTTTTTCCTCTTTCTCTCTCTCTCTCTCTCTCTCTCTCTCTCTCTCTCTCTCTTTCTCTATCTTTTTCCTTCGTTATTATTTTCCACGTAACAATTTTTCTCTCGCCGAATCAGAGAGTAAATTGTTTAACAAAATTTACGTGATTTTGTTCTCTCTCTCTCTCTCTTTTTTTCGAAATACTTCCATCCAACGATCTTAATGTTAAACGTTCATATATTTACTCGCATTCAAGGAATATTCAAGAAGGATTAATTAATCTTTACTCTGCAAATATTCTAAGTACCGCGTAGTAATTGTATGAGTGAGTAAGATGCAAGAAGAACGTTTAAATGACGGTGCAGACAGAGACGAAGAGAAAGACTGTATACCTAGGTGTCTGTTCTGGTCCTAATTAAACCGGAGTTGACTCATTATCGTCGTTAAGATTAGACTCAGCGAGAGAGAGAGAGAGAGAGAGAGAGAGAGAAAGACGAAGAGAATTCTCTCCCTTTCAACGAGCCTGGTTAATAGCGTTATCGCAAACCACCGTTTGCACTTTGGAATATAGCATTAAAAGGCCTGATCTGAAGGAAGTCTTCGAAATTTCACAATTAAAAAATTAATTCATCAATTTTACTTCAGTCGATCTCCAGTTTAATCCACTTTATCGTTTATTTATAAATTTTTTTCTTTTCGCTTTTTTTTTTCTTTTTCCTTTTATGAAAGACCAGAATGAAACTTTGAAATGAATCGTAAAATTTGTTGGCTTCGTTCATAAGGCGATCTTTCTTAAACGTTTTATACGTTCGTGGAATGTTTACGAACTTTACACGTACACACACATACACACTTATGTATGTATACACAGATACGAGCATAGCAATGTGTATGTCATGACTACGTTTTCGCGATTCAACCGAGAATTACTCTCGGCTAATTCCTTCCGGACCGTACAATATATCTACATATATATATATATATATATATATATATATATATATATATATATATAGCAGAGCTCTAGGTGGAAGCTTATTCATAACTTTACCCACACCTTAAATCGCCCTACGACCAGCTCTGTTATGTGTTTCAGACGGATTACGCGTTAGACACAGTTTAAAGTCCGCCAGTTAAACCTTTACCTGAGAACTTTGGCTTCGATATACAAATTTTCCAAGTGAATTAATGCGATAAGAAAATAGAAGAAAGGAGAAGAGAATAGATATATTATCGCGATATCTATAATAATCTAATAAAATTGTTCTCTTTCGTGATTCGTATAAAATAAATAAACGTGTTCTCTTTAGTCCGGTGAGAGAGATAGATTCGTCTTTCGATTATAACATACATATGTATCTTATCTACTGTATTTTCTTTTTTTAATTTTCTTACATTTATTTATTTATTTATTTATTTATTTATTTATTTTCCTTTTGACGAGAGTAGCATATCTTCGCGATATAAAATGAAAGATACAAAACGAGTTTCTACAAGGATAAATCTAATATAAAGTCTTATCTCGATTCGATGGGGATATACGATCCAATAATCTTGGTAGATTCGCGCGTAGCACCTTTAGGGATTAGCGTATCGTAGGTGTCCGTATAACACGACTAACAAGAGCATCGATTACGGAACGTCGAAGGTTGACCCTACGTGGTTAACAGTACAAGCCGGTAGAGAAGACTCGATGAAGCCGCGGACTCTTGTTCCGTGGGCAGCGAAGCGTGCGAGAACAACTGGCGAGGTAAGGTAGAAAAAGGGAGACACTGTTACCGAAGGATAACATCGACGAGGGAAAACGAGGAAGAAACTCCTTCACAGACAGACAGAGAGAAAGAGAGAGAGAGAAAGAGAGAGAGAAAGAGAGAGAGAGAAAGAAAGAGGAAGGAATCGTTCATAGAGAAATGTGTCTAAAGAGAAGGAGAAGTAAGAGGAAGAGGAGGAAATAGAGTGGGGTGAGTTAGCAATGCTAATTGTAAAGGCCTTCTTACGAACTCTCGCACCACTTTCATGATCACTTAAAACAACAATAAAAAAAAAAAAGAAAAAGAAAGGAAGAAAGAAAGAAAGAAAGAAAGAAAGAAAGAAAAAGAAGTCGAAGCTTCCATTGTGTTTCTGTTTGGTACGATCGGTTCGAAGCATCTTCACGTTCATAGGACAAGTATCGCTCTGTTCTTCCTCTCTTCCTCTTTCTACATGCCACTTTATAGCTTTTTCTCTTATCGATTCACACGGTTAGTTTACGGAACGAGTACTGCTACATTTGTCGGAATACGTCGTGACTCGGACGTTGATGAAGAGTGCACCAATTCGCTGATCCGTTAAGGATTTAATTCAATCAATTATTATTCTTCTCTTTCATTTCCAAGGTTTGATAGGATTGCTATCGTGAGATCACGTTGCAAAATCGTTGGAATTCTATCGGGTATCTGTATAATAGATCGCATTAATTTTTATATACTTTTGTATATATCGTGCTCTATTTTTTTCTCTCTTCTCTCTCTCTCTCTCTCTCTCTTTTTTTTTTTTTTTTGATTAAAAGGAAATCAAATTATCGAAGTATTCTCGATCGATTCAGATACATACAGATGTATATGTATAGGTACGTCATACATACATACACACATATTGTCCACCCTATCGATTCTTGCCCAACGGTAAGATCACGGTCGAGATTGGTTTGATCGCTTTATGCCCGTTACGTGCCAGCTTCGAGACGTTTCTCTCTGTGTCATTCCACTCGAGAAAAACTTGAAAAGAGAGCAACGTGAACTCTCCTCCCCTTTCTCTCTCTCTCTCTCTCTCTCTCTCTTTCTTTCTC
The DNA here is from genome assembly GCF_014466175.1 of Vespula pensylvanica. NCBI lineage: Eukaryota > Metazoa > Arthropoda > Insecta > Hymenoptera > Vespidae > Vespula > Vespula pensylvanica. The sequence continues at coordinate 1,298,101 of NC_057692.1, read as the reverse complement.
TTTCTCTTTCTTTCTCGGTTTCCTACTCGCTCGACCGATTGGATTTCGCGAACGTGCGACTGGCATCCGATGACAACGAGAAGCCGACTCCCGCCGGAGATGACCCTTTCTTGCTTGTATATCGAGAACAGAAAATAAGTGATCGAAATAGAGATAGAGAGATAGAAAGATAGAGAAAATTAGATAACATTGCTTCTATTTCTTCATCTTCATTTTGATCTTCATTCTTTTTCCTTTTCTTTTACTTTTTTTTTTTTTTTGGTCGTTGTTGTTGTTGTTCTTCTTGTTTCTTTAAAAAAAAAAAAAAAAAAAAAAAAAAAAATGTATGCAAAAGTCAACGACGCGATACGTTTCGCTTAACACGAATCTTATAACGCATAATTTACGATCTCCCAGAGTGTATAACCCAACTGTTTAGATAAGCGTATCCGGGAACTTCTTTAAGAACGGTATACCACACTCGTTAGAGTAAAGCTATCTTGAAGTTTCGCGCGGCGAAGACGTATTACGTTGTCATTCTCGGTCCTCCTTGTTCTTTGGGCCCATTGTTAAATCGTAGAATCCTCTTAGTTATAGCTGTTAACAATGGAACTTCCAAAAGTTCGATTCAATTCGTTCCGACTTTGAGTATGTAGTACCACCTTCCTCTTTCACTTTGGTACTCTATATTAATAACGTTAGATGAATGGTCGAACGTTAATCATCTTGTAGTAACTTTAACGTATAATCTGTTTCTCTCTTTGTCTCTCTCTCTCTCTCTCTCTCTCTCTTTCTCTCTTCTCTGTTTCACGTTTGTTCTTTTGATCATTCTCTTTTGTACCTATTCTCTATAACGACACGAGCCAAAGTTAAATCTTAAACTGCAAATTCCCTTACGGAATGGGCTATTCGTCCATCGGTGAAAACCGGTAAAACGTTCGAGAGTGTTCAAGCAAAATTATTTGCAAGTAGGGAGTATGTACTAGCTTATTTAAGTTGGAGCACGTTTCTGAATTACCAAGGGTTTAGTTGCTCTCGTTTGAATTCACTAGGGAATATCGTATTTGTACGAAACAATAGTTAAAAAGTCGATATAACGCTGAAATTGGTATAAACGCTTTGTTCCCTTTATGAGCTTCTTTTTCTTCTCTCTTTCTCTCTCTCTCTCTCTCTTGTACAAATCAAAGAATTCCTTGATAACCTTGAACGATTACTTCATACAAGATTATCATCTTTTTTTGTTACTTAAAATAAATCTATAACGAACGTTTAAAGCTATTGGTTTTATTTAATCGTCAAAGAACGTATCGTACGGACGTGTATTTCGTTTAACGCGATAACGATTACGCATGGACCAATCGGAATCGTAATCCAGGTCAAACTCGTCGAGATGTGTCTCGTAGAAACGATCTCCCGTGACCTGCCTCGAACAAAGGGTGCAACCTTCCGAAGGTTGAAACATTGTCTCTCCGTTAGGATACTGTAAAACTTCTGAAACACTTGCACCTCCTCTTTCGACTCCCCCTCCTCCTCCTCTTCTTTCTTCTTCTTCTTCTTCTTCTTCTTTACCTTCTCTCTCGTTGGCGTTCTCTGTTTGTTCAGAAGCATCCCGCACCTGTTTCGAATCGTTAAACGTTCTCGAGTGAAGTACCAGGCGACGATAAAGTTAATCCTTTTTCTTTACCGGCTAACAGAAATTTTGTTTCGAGTTCGTTGAAAAGAATCTAGTTTGAGTTTGAAACGATTGATAAATAAAGAAAAAAAGGAAAAGAAAACGATTAAAAAGAAAAAAGTAACAAACAGAAGAAAGATAATACACTTTTTTTTTGTTTTTGAGAATGTACGTTTAAATAGAAACAAATCGTTTCTCACCTCCCATAATCCTTGATAAGCTAGTACAGCCAATTCCGAGTTTGGGTTAAGTTCATGTTCGCGTTCACTGGGAGGGTCCAACTTCGAGCTCGTAATTTCGACTAATCGTCGCTGTCCACGACGAGGATGCCACGGGTCATCGCTTTTATTTTCCGCCTGTGCGTAATTTCCGTAATTATGTCCGCAGAACGGACACACCAGCCTCACTTGTCTCTCTCGACTCAACATCAGAGGTACGAAACACAATGGCCAACATCTGAAAAGCGAATGGTTATAACGGTGTGGCATTGTTTCATTGAAGGATACACGAATGCCAGGCTATTTTCGTTAATGATTTTCCACCAATGAAATTGGTTCTGTTGGAAATGCTACGATAGAAATAATGGAGTATAAACTAGTCTATTAATCGTTATCGACTTATGTCTTCCGACCGATTTCGAATTTATCGAAGATAAATTTTCGACATATTTGTCTGTTGCCTGTTACCACGCTTACTTATCACTTTGATTATAGCCGATTCTTTGTCTGACTAGAGTTTCATTGATAATTTAATGGAACAGATAAGAGAAAGAAAGAGATGTAACTAACCCTAACAAGCAAGTAGCACCAAGTCTCGAGCTCGAAAACATGTGTCTCTTTGTGAAAACTATAGGTAGAGCATCCTCGTTACACACCGGACATAATAAGCTCTTGTCGTGATACTTCCAAGTTTCCACTGTTCAATAAAACAAATATCATTCGATAATTTTAACATATATCGTAGGATGTGTTGATTGTAATTTTTTTGAAAGCTTCAAAAATTGATACGTGAGCTCTTTGTAATAGACTTTCTCTTTACATTTTTTCCTTTCTTTTTATTCAATCGGTGATCATTAAAAAAAGAAAAAAAAAAAAAGATAAGAAAGATCTAAGCTCTGATCGAGGAATAGACTAACCTCTGGTCGAAAAAACACTCCTTTTTCGTTTACTATTTCCAAAAGGCCAAATCTTTCTGGATAACTTCGTTCCGGAGATCCACGAGCGCTGCTTGGCTTCGTTTTCAGACCGATCGCGTTCTACTTTCTGAGGTATATAAAAGTGCGCTTTCTAAAATCATAAATTTATCCTTGGCGTCATTAAAACGCCGTTCACTTCTCAGGACGACGAGAGATTAGCCGCAATTATTATCTCGAGCGTCTCCGTTGATAATTATTAACGTGGCTTCTCGTGTGTTCAGATTACGTAGGATATAATATTAAGTTAATTTATTTATCCTCGTTGAAAGCGTAAAAAGAAATTTTCTAAAATATTTATTAATCGTTTCGTAAATTTTTATCTTTATCCGTACGATCATTTTTCCTTTTTTTTCTTTTTTTTTTTTATTTTTTTTTTTAATAATTAATGACGAATACGTTTCATACGTTTTAAATGCATTTCTAGAAGGTCTGCGATCGTTGTAAACATTTTATTAGAAAAAAATCAAAAGATATATATATATATATATATATGTATGATGTATGTATATATATATATGTATGTGTGTGTGTATATATATGTATGTATGTATATATATATATAGGAGAACGTTTTCAATCGTTTTTTATATATAGAACGACGTTGATTTAATCTCGAAAGAAGGACTCTTCTCTCGTAGCCTTCTCGCGAAAGCTCGTGGACGAAGATGGAAGTCGAACTTGCGAGTTCTCGGAATCCGGTTGACAGGGAGCCAGGCCGTTATTTTTATACTCGTAAGTCCCGTAAACGTATCCACAGGCCGGACAGATCATGCGAATCTTCTTCGTGCGTTTCATTAACGGTATAAAACAAAATGGCCAACATCTGTCGCAAAGGACAGTATTTTTTTTTCTCTCTCTCTCTTTTTTCTTTTTCTTTTCTCTTAATTCTTTTTTTTTCTTTTTTCTTTTTTTTTTTTTTTTTTTTTTACTATCAAAATTTTAAATCATCACGAAGGTAGAGAAAACGGATATTAGGGAATAGATACGATCGATTTAGCTTTCTAATTTACTCGTTCGATGTCTATAAATTACTTGCTCGTGACTCTAGATACTGTATACAGTTCGATTGGAAAAATCATTAATTACGAGAGAATCAATGGCGCTTTTCCAAAGCTTTGCCTAAAAGGGTCGGACGATTGTCAGGACTAAAACTGACAAGTTGGAGCTTAAGTTCGTGAACCCGGGCTTGTCATTAATCTCTCCCATCGGGGACGCTCGCGGAGTGCGCGGAAAATTAATCGTTGGATCCGTACACTGACCAAAAACTCGGAGAGGCGTGTCCCTCTTTCGTTTTATCGTGCTCTGCTTTTAAATGCTCAAACGTTTCCTACCTCTCTTCTTTTCGCAATCGTTAATTTAAAAAAAAAAAAAAAAAAAAAAGAAAGAAAGAAAGAAAGAAAAAAAAAAGAGAAAAAAGAAAGAAAAAGAAAATTATACGGGAATGAAATCTTTCGGAGATGGGAGCGAACGAAAGAAATAATAATAAAAGAAAAAAAAAAAAAAAGAAAAAAAAAAAGAAAAGAAAAGAAAGAAAAAGCTGCAAAACTTTTTTCGTAAAATCGTCAATCGGTATACTAATTACCCCAGGAGACAAGTCGCTGCCATATGAGACGTTGTCAAGTTGTGTCTGCGTGTGTGCAATGCTGGTACAAGTTCCTTTCTGCATTGAGGACAGATCTTTTTCTCGTCGTGCGACTTCCATGTGTCCACTAGAAAACAAAACAAGAACGAGACGAAACAAAAAAAAAAACAAAAAAAAAATTACGAAGACCCAAAGAATCTTCTTAAATGTTTCTACATCGCGTAGATATACCACGGGTCGTGTAGATTCTCTTTCTATCTTTTTCCTTGGTATTAGAAAGCTTTGCTTGTGCCGTGCCGTTCGATTGTTGTCTTTCCAAAATTTGTTCACCGTTTTCCTAAAAAAAGAATAATAATAATAAGGACAACAATAATAGTAATAATACTAAAAAAAAAAAAAAAAAAAAAAAAAAAAAAATTGGATCAATAAGAAAATGTCGTATCTAATAAAATCATAAAAAGAAATATATATACATACATACATGTGTGGTATGTGTGTGAGTGTGTGCGCGCGTGTGTATGATCGTTTGAGGTTGAAACGCATTATAAAACATCTTGTATCTATCGAACGAGTAAACGAATATTCACATTCGAAACGAGCCTTTACGTGAATGCATCATAAAGATCGATTTCCCGCGACGATGCCTCGGAATTCTTTTCACGCTCGGCATTCGTTCGACGTTTTATGAGAGGGAAGAAACTGGAGGGTTCTCCTTTTGCGTCCATTCCAAGACTTTATACGTTTCACGAGGTAAAAGAGACGAGTCACGATTCAAGAATGTAACACGGGTGATAAGAGTAAAGGGGTTGAAGGTGGAACACATAGAGATAAAGAAACAAGCGTAAGGGCAATCCCGTACTACTTCTATGTACTATAGATAGAAACGTTTCTTTGTGAGTGCTACTCGTTTGTTGAAAAGAAAAAATAAATAAAATACGAGAAGAAAGAGAGGATAAAAAAGGAAAAAAGAACAATAATACAAAATTCCTCTTAATCGATGAAATATTCAAAGAGAACAAGAGAGAGAGAGAGAGACAGATAGACAGACATAGAAAAATATCATCGATATTTACGTGATTATCCAATCCCAGAGCAGAGATTTTTCGATGATTCCTTCGAACGTGCCCTAAAAGTCGATCGGTGTCTTTTCCTTTATCGCTCACACGTTTATCGCATATGGGACACCACGTGGCTATGGAGGTCTAAACGGACGAAAGAAAAATATGTTAATGCGTAAAGCTGGAAATACGATGATGAACTTAGAGGGAAAGAAATATGCATATATATATATATATACTTATATATTTATTTAAATATATATATATATATTTTTCAGTCCGCAATGTGATGGAATAAGTAACCTGCGTTCCTTCTACCATATTCCCGTGGCTTCCTTTTTATGATTCTTTTTCGTTCTCGAGACTCATGCTCTCTCTCTCTCTCTCTCTCTCTCTCTCTCTCTCTCTCTCTCTCTCTTTCTCTCTTTCTCTCACTTTCTATCTTTCTCTTTCTTTCTCTCCCTCCCTTTTTCTCTCTCTCCCTCTCCCCCAAGAGAAAAGATAGAAACGTTTTGTGGATAGACGTTGGGTGGTTTTACGGTTGCGTTGACAAAGCTGAACTTGGCGAATATCGTGCCAGTAAAGTGCCTTGAATTTGTCACTCGTTCTTATACGACTACTTCAACGCATATCCGAGCGTCGTTTTCCTACATTTTTACGATCACCTACCATAATAAAAATTTGAACAAGCAAATATAAAGCGCGATTATCGCTCGGCGAAAATAGTAAAACGATGCTAGAGAAAGAATAAGAAAGATAGCGTTGACGATTAAAAAAGAAAAACAAAGAAACGGAAAGAGAAAAGAGGCCATAATCACTTAGACAATTTTATCCTGACATCATATTTCTATTCTATTTTTAAACCCAAAGCGTGATGATAAATAAGTATACCACTTTGTCAGAATTATCGAGAAAATTACGTTTTGTTTCTTTTTTTTTTCCTTGATAAAATTCGGACGTTATTCTCGAATGTAATAAAAACAAGGGTAAAAAGGAGAAGGTCGAAGGGAGCAGAGAGGAAAAGAAAAGAAAAGAAAAAAAAAAGAAATCAAGAGAAAATAGAATAAAAAACGACAGAGCTTTTTCTTACTTATATAAAGGATATCGATGTTCGTTCGTCCGTTCGTTCGCTCGCTCGCTCGTTCTTTCTTTCGTTCGTTCGTTCGTTCGTTCGTTCATTTGTTCACGAGGTGACATCGCGTTCGTATTTTCTCGAAGTCTTTCGGCCAAGCGGAAGTACTTTCTAGAAGAGGAGGAAAGGGAAGTAATCCTCAAAGTGTAAAACACGCGCGAGAGGTGGTAAAGCAGCTTTTACTGAATTCCCCGCGAGAAAGTTCCAACTTTAAAGCTGAAAGTTTTGCCGCGTTGGGCAGAGATAGAGAGATGAGAGACAAAAGGGAACGTAAAAAGAGAGGAAGAGATAGCGATTGAAGAGCAGTAAGAAAGAGATAGATAGATAGATATATATATATATATATATATATACATAAAGAGAGACAGAGAGACAGAGAGAAAGAGATAGAGGTAGATAGATAGATAGTGAATAAGAGAGATAGAGAAAGGAGGGAGAACAAAGGTCCGCACAAAAGCTTGTCACGGATGGCGGACGCGAGCTAGCGTTCGTTTCCGTCGACGGTTTTCGGAGCGAGGAGCAGCGCGAAAATTCCGCAGTTTCTCTACTTTTAGCGGCAGGCCACGGAACGGCACCGGACGTCGCTCGCATTCGAGATTCTACGATGCGGCACGCTTCGGCCCAACGTAGAAAACTTTCCACTTCGCTACTGGATTTGGTCCATTGTACTTTGATTAGTGCCGGATCGATTAATTCTTCTTTCTTTCTTTCTTTCTTTCTTTCTTTCTTTCTTTTATTTGTTTTTTTTTTTGTTTATCTATCTTAATTTTTTTATTTCATTCCAGCATCTTACAATTACTTTTTTTTTCAAACTTTTCTTTCGCAGTAGTACGCGACCCGATCCAATTAAAATCCCTTTTTTCTTTTCTAATCTCTTTCATCTCCCACTCTCTGTCCGATTACGATTTACTTATACAAACGAATTATTTACAAATTCATTATACCGTATTATATTATACGATTCATTGTATATCATAAAATTTATAATATATCGAGGAAAAAATCAACGATTCGTACGATAATATTATCTAGAAAGTCAAGGAGCGGAAGTGAGCGTTGTGTCAGTAAGAGAAAGAAAGAAAGAAAGAAAGCAACAGAGAAAGAGAGAGAGAGAGAGAGAGAGAGAGAGAGAGAGAGAGAGAGGTGGGGTCAACCACAGAGCAACGTTCTTTTCACGGGTGGACGTTTACACGGTAATGAATACCATGGTTCTGTCTCTGGTACCGCTTGGTTAAATGAACGAAGCACGGTACTCTGTACCGGACAAGTAAAATTGACGGACGGGAGATCGTGAAAGGCAGTAATTGAATTAGAGGTAGACGAAGACGACGGAAAAGAGAAATAAGACGAGGAAGAGGAACGACGCACGATGAACGAAGACGAAAGATACGACGACGACGACGACGACGACGACGACGACGACGACGACGACGAGGACAACGACGCGTGCATTCGCGCGCACGCGTGTTCGAGTTAGCAAATGACGGCGCCGTTGGCAGTGGGTCAGGAAATCAGGGCGCCTGGAATAAGTGTTGCGAGTGAAGCAAGTTGCTGGAGAAGGAAAAAGAAAGAGAGAGAGAGAGAGAGAGAGAAAGAAAGAAAGAAAGAAATAAAGACTCGCTGGAGATCGGTACCGTTAGTCTCGTCTACCTTCTTCTTCTTTTTCTTCTTGTTCTTCTTGTTGTTGTTGTTCTTCTTCTTCTTCTTCTTCTTCTGCTTCTTCTTCCTCTTACGTCCCGCAATTCCTTCTTTCCCTTCTTGCAGGAATGACGAGTCTCGAGGCAAGTTGCTGCTAAAAAGCGTTCTATCGTCGGTCCGATAAAAGGATCGGCAAGAATTTCTTGCTTGTTAATCGACTGTTCTGTTCTCTCTTGACCTTGAATTCAGTCACCCTCTATACTCTTATGATTCTCTTTGATCGAAGTCGAAAAGATAGAGAAAGGGAGAGAGAGGGAGAGATAAAGAGAAAGATACAGAGAGATAAAGAGAAGGAAGGAAGGAAGGAAGGAAGGAAGGAAGGAAAAGGAAGGAAGGAAGGAAGGAAAAGGAGGTAGGCGACGAACAGATTTATAGCTTTTATGTATCGGCATCTCGACGGACGGTATTATAGGCGGTACTCATTAAATCCCGGCGTGGCCAAGCGAGTTCAAAGAGTCCGGGATAATTGCTGCACGCGGTCAGATAAGGTGGTAGAAGAAGAAAAGAAATATATATATATATATGTATGTATATATATATATATATAAATATAAATAGGAGAAGGCAAGAGGGTGTGGAAAGAGTTAACGTGGCTCAGACTCTTTCGAAGTGTCTTTGCCCGTTGGCCCTTGCAAAAAGCGTTTACACATCGAGTCCTATCTAATTGCCGGTCGGTTCTTCCTATGTTTTGTCGAAGGGTTTAGATAATTGTACCTCGATCGTGGAAGAATAAAAATAAAAGAATAAGAAGAAAAGGACGAAGTAGAAAAAGACGACTGAGAAGAAAAAAGGACAAGGTTAACGCGTCCTCGAACTGAATTCTTCCGAGGGGAGAGAGAGAGAGAGAGAGAAACAGAGAAAGAGAAACAGAGAAAAAGAAACAGAGAAAGAGATAGAGAGAGATAGAGAGAGGTGGAGGGGAGGAAGAGAAAACACCGAAAGCCGATCGTATCTCAAACTCGTGGACGAGCAACTCGGCGTGGCCAAAGCAAAGGAAAGTTACGCTCTAAGTCCGAGTGCTTCGAGTGAGATCATTTATCTCTTCGGCTTACCAATAATAGATATTATTATCGTTTATCGTGGTAACAGGGGCTGGACTTAAGCCGGCCCGGCCATTAGAGCAAGCGGCCTTTATACTTTCTTATCGGCCCGCCACCAGGCTCCTGGTTTCTACCATCCTCCGTCGATGTAACGCTTTTAACCCTCGAAAAAAGTAGCCCTCGTGCTACCTCCCCCTTCTCCACCTACATTCCCACCCTAACCACCCTAACCACCCCCTTCCCGTAACTCCACCGTCTCCGTTCTCTCTTACCTTACATGGGTGCTTCCAATCGTAAAACTTTTTGTCCGGAACCCAACGCGTTATCGGCCAATAAGAATTTTTAAGGTCGACAAAGTTTCTTTGCCCTTTCGATGATATCTCGATGATACTCTCTCGGGTTCGGGTTCGGGTTCGAATTGAATTTACAATGGACACCTATGGGTTTTCGATCGTGTTCCTATATTTCTAAGCAAAGAACGAAGATGAAGATAGGAGACGAACATTACATACTACATATGTACGTAGGATCCGTTATGTACCTAACTACTTGAGGATCTTTGTGAATTCGATCGATCTATAAAAAATGTACACAGGTTATAGACAAAATCTCACGTAACTGAATACGTAGGTATTTTATATTCTCGTGTAATTTTTATGTGTTGCCGGGGAAGTAATTGTCGAGTCGAGAGGAAAAGAAAAAAGTACAAGAATGAAGGGAAAGAAAAAGAAGGAGAAAAAAAAGAAGAATGGATAGCGTTTTCATTAACCGATATTTGGCTTTCGTGTTCAACGAAACGGATCGCCCGTCCCATGGATTCAATATTTCTCTCGTGTATAACTCTCACCTCTCTCTGTCTCTCTCTCTCTCTCTCTCTCGATCCTGCCAATAATAGGAAGTTACGGACCGGACATGGCACATTGTAGAAGCGAGGCATATTGCCAACGTGATCTCGAGTGTATGCGCTGTGTCAGTGGTATAGCATAGTGCAGTTTCACGCTGCTTAGAGTCGATCGCCATCTCTACCTTCAATTTCGTATGAAACGATCGATCCGTCGTGGCTACGTGAAATGCCGAGCTCCAGCTCGACGAAATCGGACGAACAAATGATTTCCTCCTCTTTTTTCTCTCGGCTGAATGAACACGCATGGATAAAATAAACGAGAGTATAGCGTGTTCTGTACCAATACTCTCGTCGAGTTTAATAACGAGTGAGTGTAACAAACAAACAAAAAAGAAGGAAATGAAAAAAGAAAGAAGGGAAAGAAAGAGACGCGAAAAAAAGGAAAAAAAGAAAATAATAAAACAAACAAACTTACGAACGGACAACAGCTACGAACTAATAGAACGAACAGAATTCTCGAGGAGATTCATAAAAGATATAAGAAAGAATGACCGCATCTGGCCGAGTCATCATGATCCAAGGATAGTCATCTTTTCTATATGAACAATTTGTACAAGACGACAAAGTCAAGAGTCCGATGGCTACTCGTTGATTAGATTCGGATAGTCGTTAGACGTCTAACGGTACAAGTACGACTAAAGTCGATCCTCTTGGCCTTTTCATCTCGACGAGAGACGAGATTTATGATTAATGATAAACTTACAATTGCCACGTATAATATTTCTGAAAGATTATTAAATAATATAAAATGAAAGAAACTCGGCACGCGAAAAGAGAGATAAGTAGAGAAAGAAAGAAAGAGAGAGAGAGAGAGAGAGAGAGACAGACAAAGATAGAGACAGAGACAGAGAGAACATAGTACTTTGCTTAAAGTGAAAGCAACGCGAGTCAAGCGAGAGAATTAATTTAGCAAACTCTGAATTCTCTCTCTCTCTCTCTCTCTCTCTCTCATTAAACGGATATTCGTATCCAGGATGTTTGTGTCGGCCCTTTCTATTCTCGAAGGGACTCAACACTCTGAAGCTTAGTCTCCGTAGAGTACGTAAATTGAACCGATTTTGAGAATATGCCTCTGGACACGGATGTTCCCAATCGGAGTAGCAGCGTAACGCTGAGAACAAAGCTCAATTTGGTACGCGAAAGCACCGACCGGTAAGCTTCCGGATTGTATACTCGGTGACTTCTCCAACGATTCTACTCCTATCTACTCTACTCTTCTCTTCTCTTGTGTTCTCTTCTCTTCGTAACCACCTTCTTCTCTATCTATACTCTTTACGAAACTCAAAGATATAGAAGAAAGATAGAGAAATGAGGAGAAAGAGATGAATCGGGAGAAATAAAGAAAAGAACGAAGGGTGAATGCTTTGATCGTCACCGCGTGATATCGAATTAAGTTCAAAAGGAGGAGGGGAAGGGAGAAGGGAGAAAAGGAAGCATCCCTCTTTTTCAAAGGAAGGAAAGGGATCTGTATGTGTATATATTTTTCAACGGATTTTAAATCATAAGAAGGTAGAAAGAGAGAGATAAACAGATAAAGAGAGAGAGAGAGAGAGAGAGAGAGCACATTGAACTCTGACCCTTGCAAACATGTTTTTCTCCAATCCTTCTTTAACGAGACTAATTAGAGAGGTATAAGAAAACAAGATGTCTCTTTCTATCTTTTTCTTTATCTTTCTCATTCCTTTCGGCTTTCATTTAATTACTTTCAAAAAGAAATTAAAAAAAAAAAAAAAAGAAGAAAGAAAGAGAAAAAAGAAAAGAAAGAATGAATGAATAATGACGAATAAAGTAAAGATTATCGATTTTACTCTCTATTATCTGATGTTACTGATTAAACGGGTAGCATTGATACGAATCAGTTGACTCATGACTGTAAAACTTACGAGCGCGCGAATTCGACGATGTGAAAAATATCTCGATGAGAAGAGTTCGTGGTAATAGTAGTGGTACTGGTAGTGATGGTCTCGGCAAAGGAATGCTGGAATATTGGGGAAAAAGAGAAAGGTGTGGGTATAGCTGTTACGATAGATCGACAGTTGCGAATGTAGTAGGAGAAAGAAAAGAGAATACACTCGATTTCTGCGAATAGTATAGGAAGAGACACGATATGGACGACTTTGCTTATAACTTGAAAATCCTTTCTCTGTTTCTCTCTCTCTCTCTCTCTGCTTCTCTCTCTCTCTCTCTCTCTCTCTTTCTCTATCTATCCATCTATCTGTTCCCTTTCCTCTTCGTTCTCTCTTTCGGCCTCCAGCCATATACCGTAATATCACGTTCGTTCCTTTATCCCTTATTCCCCCCATACATAGATTCTAGAATATCGCACGAATACAGGTTCCAAGGCACCCACTTCTTAATCGTGCCCTTTGACGCGCCGAGAAATGGAAAAATTCTCAATCGAGTTCGTTCTCCGAATCCGTTTTTCTATACAGTCGTCATCGTCGTAGTCGTCGTCGTCGTCGTCGCTTACATAGCCTAGATTCTTATCCTAAAACGTTTGAAAAATAAAAAAGAGGACATCTTGGATATATATATATATATATATATATATATATGCGTATGTAAAAACATACGCGAATACATTGTATATGTGCGCATAAAGAAGTTATCTAACTAATTGATAGTACTACAAACTTATCCGCTTGATAAACATACAATACTTCTCTAACGATGAATAATACTTTACAATTAACGAATAAATGAGGTCGAGCAGTAAACGAGATAAATAAATTTACGTGGTAATAGGTAAATAATAACGCTTAGTTAACTTATTATATTATCTAATGTACGAATAATAACGGACAGAATTTTCCTTATTATTTCTAAGAAAAATATAAACACGTGGAAACGTCGATGCATAATATATCGTTTATATATCTTGCAAGACTTAAGCAACGTATACATGTAAACAGATATACTTAATGCAAGGATATATACTTGCGTTTCTCGTATTCGCCGCGTTTCATTCGCTATTCTTTTTAATTTCGTTATTAATTATTTCCAACTAATCCATTCGACGTTAACGTACACGCGGACTCTTTAGCTCATAATATATCGTATAAAAGATATTATGTATTATATATCCAGTTCATTAAATTCCGTTCTTGTACACGAAACAACGTTGCGTTACCTCGTAAATCCCTTGGAACTCAATTATTAACTATGTATATCTTCAAACATTAATAAAATCTCCTTTATCGTAGAAACGGGATTAATTCGGATAATTGATAAAAAAGAACAAAAAAAAAAAAAAAAAAAAAAGAGAGAGAAAAGGGAAAAGAAATGATAGAAAAAAGATCTATTCAATGAAACAGATCTACGTACGTACGTGTCTCGTTTCTTTTTTATCTTTGATTTCTCTTTTTTCGATCGAACTACGAGTGTAGCAACAGTAGTATAGTAGTAATAGTAGTAGTAGTAGTAGACGTAATATGTACGAAAAAATGGAAAAGAAATTTTAACGTCGCCGATATGAAACATCGGCGGCAATCGGTCGACGCTAGTACTACCTACGTCGTGTACACGTCACTATTTCATTTGCGACGTACTTGTACACCTCGTTTTTGGCTTTTTACATTCACCTCGTCGATATAAACATCGATAGTGCAAATAAAAATCAACGCGAAAGCTTTCTCCAACATGCGTACGCATAAAAATACTTCTCTCTCGCTCCGTTTATACACGCTTGCACATATAACTTTTCGAAAGAGTAAAAGAGAAAGACGGAAAGAGAGAGAAATAGAAAGAGAGAGAGAGAGAGAGAGAGAGAACACGGTTAGCGCAATACGGTCCTGTGACGTTGTTGGAAATGGAAATGGAAGTGTGTCAGCAGGTCAATGGACCTCTTTCCTTCCAGATTCTCTCTCTTTCTCTCTCTTTTTCTCTATCTCTCTCTCTCTCTGTCTTTCTCTCTAGTAATCTTTGTCTCACTCTTATACACGTCGTGTTTCGTCGTACCCTTTCGCTTCGTTCTCGTCGTTTTCACCGATGCATTAGCCCCCGACACGAATCGTTCGCTTTTCATCGGACCCTTAACTCCTTCTCTTTCCTATTTCATCTCTTTCTCTCTCTACTTCTCTCCTCTCTCTCTCTCTCTCTCTCTCTTTCTTTTCTCTCTTTCTCCTTCTCACCCTTTCTCACCCTTTCCACGCTTCATGGAATTCCCTCCGGACGTCGAACTCGCGGAGAATCTTTTCTCAAAGAGAGCTAAGAGCTCCGCCTTTTCTTCTCAAAGTCTTCTATTTTCTCGTCGTTTGGAGCATTAACCACTCTCCTAAGATTTTTCCCAAGGTTCATCGTCGATTTCTCTCGACGTTTCGTGCTCTTTTTTATTTTCCTTTTATTTCTCTTTTTTATTTTATTTTATTTTGTTCTTCTTTATTTTTTCCTCTCCTTTCTCTCTCTTTTTCTTTTCATTTTTATTCTCTCTTTTTCCTTCCTTTTTTTCCATCCTTAAAAAACAAATAAAAATATATATATATATATATATAGATTTACATCTCCCACGGAATATATCGGTTAGGTGGTATCAATGGTGAAAGCTAATTGTGAAATCGCGTGTTTAAGTCCCATAAATAGTAGTGTCACGGTTAATTAGAAATTCAGGAATTTAATGTTGCAAATTTATCATGATCCACAACGAGAAAGACTCTCTCTGTCTCTCTCTCTCTCTCTCTCTCTTTCCCCCCTCTCTGTATGTCTCTGTATATCTCTTTCTCTCTCGACATACAAAGACAAAGTTATTGAAAACATTGAGTACGAAACCATTGGCAATTTAATGGGTGAAAGTCGTCCGTCGTCGTCGTCGTCGTCGTCGTTGTCGTTCGTATATAGATCGTCCATTTCGTGTCTAACGGACGTCTAACGTTTGCAAAAGTCTCTCGGAGCGGCGGTGAAAGTAGGAGGATGACTCATTCGGGCACACGCTCTCGATTCTCCGAATGGACTTGCTTTCGAACGTTGTTCCATCGATAAAGCGTAACGCCGTTCCTTCTTATCTTCTACGAGAGTCGAGAAACTTGTTCTCGATAACTCTAAGCGAGAGTCTCTGTTTTGGAAGGATGATTTGAAAAGAATCCATGCATAACAGATTGATATGGAATAGTATGGAATCTTTGTAATATTTGTCCACATCTTGGATATATATATATATTTTTTTTTTTTCTATATACATACATATATAGCAGAAAAAGAAAGAGAGATAAATAGAAAGATGGAGAGAAAAGTGAAAGAAAGAAATAAAAAAGAAAAAAGAAAAAAGAAAAAAAAAGAAGAAATAAAAAACTTGCCAAGATGAAACGCGAGCTAGAGCGACAGATTTATATAACATAAATTTAGAGGGTTACTCCGAAGCTCGTCCGAAATCTCGTTTGGCTCTTTTTATCCGTGCTTTATCCGTGTTTTCGCGGATTTTGACACGCACTTTTTCGTTCGTTCGACAACAATAAATTCTATCCGAGGGACGCTGATGGCCAATGGTGGTAGCCGTTCTGTAAATCTCGTTGTTTATGATCGAATGAATGCTTTATAGACCAGAAATTTGGACGGATTGTTATGGCCGTAGAAACGTTACGTCGGACCCGTGCCATGCCACTTTTGTTTGCTTTAACGCACCGTGGATATATCAAAACGTTTAGCGTGTTTAGCGTGTCTCGCGGTAGCACCAGCCCAACGGCTTACGTAATCGTTAAAAGTGCGAGTTTACAGTGTAAACGTGGTGGCCATCATTCGTTTTCCATAATGTTGAACGCGTCTGGTACCACTCATCGAATCGACGATGTGTGTATTTGTTTCCTCCTCTTTCTCCTTCCCCAACTAACCTTTTCACCCTTCCACTTTTCGCCCACCCAACACTCATTGTTACCATAGTTACGCCAATAGAACCGATCGTAAACACGCGTTTCCTCGTGAATTCGTGATTCTCCCTATTAATTTTTTATCAATCTCTCTCTTTCTCTCTCACTCTCTCTCACATATACACAATAATGGATGCACGTGTTCTTCTAACTATATGATTCCAAACGTAACGAAACATTGAATCAAACGAATTTGACTTCTACTAAACTCTCGTTCCGTGTTTCATGTTGTACGTAAGCAATTTTTACGATATATATACATATATATATGTATATATATATATATATATGTATATATATATATATGTAGAGAGATAGAGAGAGAGAGAGAGGTAGTAGGTAGATATGTAGATACCCTTTGAATCTTTTCACGTCGTCGAGTACCACATCGTCTACTGCTACACCTCGTGAAAATTTCCAACGAGACTCCATATAATATCTCTTTTCGTAAAGTTTTAAACCTGTGATTCGGGTATCCGGTGCATCGCATTTTCAAAATAATGCACACGCTCCATTTACTTTCCTCTCCCTTACCGAGACTCGTAAACATGAGAGATTTTTATATCTTCTCTCTCTCTCTTTTTCTTCTTCTTCTTCTTCTTCTTCATATCACGTACCTACTTATCGTGATACTAAAAAGAGACAGAAAGATATTCACGCATTTTTCACAAAGTATACTTTCTAATAAAAGTCAAAGCTTCTCGTCAAAGAATCGTGTATACGTATATACATATACAAAATATATATATATATATATATATATATATATACATATACATATACAAAATATATATATATACATATACATATACACATCTATATATCTATCTAAACGTATACGCACACACTCACACACACACACACACATATATGCACACATACTTCTCTATATGCATATTCCGCAGATTTGCCGATCGATCCGACGTATATATCTATAAATCTCTTTCGAGCTCACGAATAACTGTACCTTCTGACCCAGCCACCCACGCGACTCCATGAAGAGATATATTGGGTGTCGAGAGAAGGACGTCCACCGTCGAGAAGATACTTTTTTGCTGCTCGTCCAATGCCAATTCTTTTTCACGAAATCGAATATGGTTGCGTCCTTCTCCCCTCTTTTCTTTGACGTATGTCCTTTTTCGTATACGTCCATAGCCATTAATACGTTTCCGAAAATGGACTTACGATCTCTCATCAATTTTCTCGAACCTTGACATACAATCGCTTATTTTTATCAATATCATCATCGTCGTCGTTGTCATCGTTATTATTATTATTATTATTATTATCATCATCATTATCATTATTATTCACCTTGGAATAATTTAAATAATATTTAATGCACATGAAAATCAGTGTACAAGGAAAATATCTTTGAAAGACAAGCATAGATTATTACGTTAATATATACGTAAGTCTACTTAATTAGTAAAAAGGAAATATATGCGAGAGATCAGAGCTATCTATCTATCCATCTATGTATGTATTTATGTATATATATATATACATACATATCTATATATATATATATATATATATATGTACGTAGGTACGTATGTATGTATGTAAAAGCAGCGTCGACGGAAGTAGCAGCTTCGTTTATTTTCTCAACTTACTTTCTCAGTGTATTTCCTACTACCGCGTTAAGGTACGCACATCTTAACGATTACTTAACATCGTCCTTGAGTAAACGACCAAACTTACTTATACATAGAACTTCTACTTTTCTCAACCCTAGAACCTAACCAATCCTCTACCTATCTCTCTTACAAGAGGGTAAAAGCTCTTCGAATAATTAGTAAACTATATTCCAAAGTTCTTTATCTCGTTAGATATTAAGATGGTATCGTACCTATTGATTAAGTTTTACGAGTAAACCGTCGATAAATAAAAAGATATAGATTACGAATTAATTTTTTACTTCGTTATTATCGATAACGGGAGAAAGAAGAGGGGAAATGTGAGAGCGGGGGTAAGGATAGGGGTGAGAACGAAAAAACAAAACAAACAAAAAAAGGGATAAAGAGGAAACAAAAAACGGACAGAGGGGAAACGATCGAAGAGAATTGAGACGAGAAGAAAAGTTCTTTTTAAAAGAGAATGCCGTTGACACAAGCTCGGCTTTTGGATTCACTGACACGTAGAAGCTTTGAAAAACGTTCTGTAATACGTACATCCCCTATGCAACTCTGATCCCAGAGTATGTAGTATGTAAATACGGGCGATATATGTCGGTGTTCAACCCTTGATGCTCTTTCGATGTGTATGTATGTATGTCGTCTCTCTGTGTGCTATTCTGTACGCGCCTGCGCAAACGCTCATGGACGCTCGTTTCTCGAAAGTACGAGTAGCCGGATATTACTTCCATGCAAACTCACCATTTTATTTCACTATCTTTGTCTCTCTTTCTCTTTTTCTCTGTCTCTTTTTATCTATCTCTCTCTATCTCTATATGTGTCTCTTTCTCTCTCTCTCTCTCTCTTTCCCTCTCTCTCAGTCTTTCTTGTCACGAGGAACGACTTTTGTTTCTGACGGCTGGCTTGGCTCGACTTGAGTCTCTCTAGATATTCTATTCCACTTGGCGCTACTCCACCAGACTTTTCTCAGCCTGGATTCTCTCTGGCTCTTCTTCTTTTGCACAACTCATGCGGGTAGCTAGCTAGCTAGCTAGTAGCTAGCTAGATGACAGAACGAAGGACGAGAAGAATGAAGGATAGGTGGATAAAGAGTGCACATGAGTTTCGATCGATAGTAACTCGACTATTATCTATCTATCCATCTATCTATCTATTTCTTAAACGTCAACATCTATTATCCTTGTTTTTCTTCTTCTTTTTTTTGTCCTTCGATCTGTTCCTCCGATGTTAACGCTAACTTCTTATTTTTTTCTCCCTCCCTCCGTTCCTCCTTCTTCCGAATAAAAGATCGAGGATCGATATTCCTGCGATCCACGAGACCATCCCTTTTTCTTCCTTATTTCTAGACAATTTCTTCTATCCTTCATTTTTCTTCAGATCCATCAGAGAATCTGTTTTACGTAGAGAAATTTATACATATGTATATACATATACACACACACACATATATATATATATATATATATATATATATATATGCAGCTACGGTACGGGATAGATTCAAATCGAATTCCATTTGGAACGAATTATAATTCCTCGTTAAACCGAGGAACGGAATGAATACGACGATTGGATTGGAGAAATCGATGAGAGAATGCCAGCAATGAATTTACTTAGCTATCGTCTATTGTCCGAACCTTAGGAATTGGATTATTATTCGTAAGGTTCACGCTCGAATTATTCGTAACGTCTCGGAGTTACCTAGAAAAACGTATAAAGAGCGGAGAATCGCTAAGCCAGCCGATAAAACGATGATTTATCGAGGAAACTTCGCTTGGGATTATAGCCAGTGGTAGTAACGGTAGCGTATGCCGTCTAGTCAACTATAATCGAATGGATATTTATGCATATTGCTTAACGCGCATCGCAAGCATGCGCTCGAAAGGAACAGAGAGAGAGAGAGAGAGAGAGAGAGAGAGAGAGAGAGAGAGAGAGATAGAGATGGAGATAGAGATAGAGATAGAAATAGAGGTAGAGATAGTTTGAGAGATAGAGATAGAGATAGATCAGGGTGGATCAATGACGTTGACGATACATTATCGATTGGATTGCAATGGTGCTTCTCGAAGATGCAATAATTCTGCTTACATATGTACATATGTATCTATCTATCTATCTATTTATGTATGTATGTCTCTACGTACATACATTTGTACTGGCACGAGTAAAGATGGAATAACTCCGTTAAAAACAGTCCAAACTGTGTTCTATTCTTGTACCAACGCTTTGGACGGAGTAGATTTTCTTTGGTTGAACCGAACGGATTTCGGGGAGAGATCGAAAAGAGCAAAAATGGCGGAGGTTGGGAGAAAAGAGGATCATCTAAATCCAGACTACGCAGAAACCGCACGAAGCTTTCTCGAAACGGTTATGCGGCATCTCGTCTTCTCTTTCTCTCTCTCTCTCTCTTTCTCCCTTTATCTCTATCTGTGTCTGTCTCTGTTCGAACTGAGATTACAAATGTGACCGCGGAACATTCAAAGTGACCGTTCGTATCGCCACTCTTAAACGTTCTCTCTCTCTCTTTCTCTCTCTCTCTCTCTCTCTCTCTCTCTGTGTCCTCCCCTCCATCCTCCTCTTCATCTCTTTCTCTCTCCATTTCTCTCTCTCTCTCTCTCTCTCTCTCTCTCTCTTTCGTTCGCTTGCTCTTTCGTGCATCCATTATTCATACTCACGGTATTCAAATAAAGTAAATAGAATTTATGCCTGTCCCTGTGGCACTTTAAGACCGGCCCGGCGTCTGAATGTAGGTGCGTTGGGACAGAACGACGAGATGGATGGTGGAACCGAGTTTCGATCGATTTCTTTGTCCCACTCTGTCCCAACTCTCTTCTCTCTCTCTCTCTCTCTCTCTCTCTCTCTCTCTCTCTCTCTCTCTCTTTTTCTCCTTCTTTCTTTCTTTTGAAACCACACGAGAAACCGTTATTACTCTTCGACCATTATGTTCGAACGTGTAAGACAATACGACTTCTTCCGATTACAACTTGCTTCCCTTTTCGATAAGTTCTTTCCGTCTTTTTCTTTTTCTTTTTCTTATTTCGTTCCGTTCTTCCCTCTTCCCGCTTCGTTGTTTCTTTTTTTCTTTTTCTTATCTTTTCTTTTTTTTTTCCTTAGTTTTTTTTTCTTCTTTATTTTTTTCCCTCCCGCCCCCCCCTCCCCTCCCTCCCCCTCCTCTTTCTTATCGAACGTAGAGACTCCACGAAGAAATACGGCCACGCGCGCCCGTACGGCCGCGTTATCCGTTAGTTTCCGTAATTTACGATACAGTAAAGTCGTATAATGCGATGACATTTAGAAATATCGCGTGTCGAGGCTAGCGCGAAGCGAAGAGCGCGTCGTGCCACCTACACGACTCGTTATAATCGTGGGAGTATTCCCTTGATGTTGTAAATAATGTTTGTTTTTCATAAGGCGTGGGCCATACCAACAGTAAGATGTTCCATATCCATGCTGGCACGTTTATAAATTACTGGGAATAATTTACATCGAACTTTTACTCTTCTCATTATCACTCATCCTCCCTCTTACCCCCTCTATCTCCCTACCGCCAGCTTTCTTTCTTCCTTTTTCGACTTCTTTTTCTTTTTTCTTTATTCTTTTTTTTTGGGAGGGGTGGGGGGAGTTTTCTCCCCTTTCAATTTTTTATTAGAAAAACTAGAGAGACTCGCATCGGAACGTAAATCCTTTAAACATTTCCTTCTTATACGTACGTATGTAAATAGTAATATAAATGGTGCATATGAAACTCACCCATATGGATTACACGGACGAGATATAAAAAAGAGGATTGTTACAATTATTAATAAAACGGTAGGAGGTAATTAACGCGGTTAATTACGGTTTAATTACGATTCATTTTCTGTTTTTTCTTTTTCTTTTTCTTTTTTTTTTTTTTTTTTTTATTTCTTTTTCTGTCATCTTCGTTTTTCTTTTACGTTTCTTTTCTTTTCTTTTTTTCTTCTTTTCTTCTCTTTCCTTTTTTACGACGATCTTCCCTTTACGAGATTATTCTTTACCTCTAACGACAGTATCAAACTGAGAGATAGTATTCATCTTTCTAATTAGAATAGAAAATGGAGAAAAAAAGAACGTATTGGAAGAAATCGAAAGTTGTGAATAATGTAGAAAAGAAAAAAAAATAAATGGTGAATACCAACGTGAGATAATGATGAACGAATCGTTGCGATCGATTTATCGATGATTAGAAAGAAAAACAAGCAAAGAAAAGCAAAGAAAATACAAATAGGAAGAAAAGAAAAGAGAGAGAGAGAGAGAGAGAGAGAGAGAGGAGAAAAAAGAGTGCAGTCGTTAGTCGTCGACGCAACGTGCTAACAAAATGAATTGTACGAGTAAAAGTGCAATTCCGCAGCATGTGCGACCGCGAAACTCTTCGTCGAGATTATTAACGCGGCCGCGGAACATTTAAAGCGGAGGCCGCCGGTATCGCCATTTGTAAACGTTTCCATTATTCATATCCACGGAATGTATTTGAATAGAGTAAATGGAATTAATGTTTCATCCTATCTCTCTCTCTCTCTCTCTCTCTCTCTCTTTTTCTCTCTCTCCCTCTCTCTCTATCTTTATCTTCGACACGACTCTTTGAAATAGTACAATTGCGGAAACTCGAGGTCGATCATTTATACAATAACATTTGTCATTTAAACGTTGATACATTAATGATTTGTATAAATTATTTCCTTTCAATGAAAATATATATATATATATATGTATGTATGTATGTATGTACATACTTTCACTCATTAACTTTTTAAACATTTTCATGTTTCAGGTACGTACACGTATTGTTAAGTAGAGACTATTTAGTGTCAAGATAAAAAAGAGGAAAAAGAAGAAGAAGAAGAAAAAGAAGAAGAGGAGTTAAAGATGTGCGCCTTTGTCTTTATAAGACCGAGTAAGAAAGAAGATAGGAAAAGGTTCGTAGATTAATCCTTTCAAGATCGACTGAGATAGCTACGTGATTAAAGGTTCTTTCATACTTAAAAGTACGATGGGAACTATTAATCCTGATAAATGTATATTACTCAGCTTACTAAATAACCAAATACATTATTTTTCGATAAAGAAAAAATTTTTAAAGAAATAGGAGAAGGGTGGGAAGGAAATGTTATCTCGAACGAAATAAAATTTATTTCGGGGAAGGATTTAAAAAATATTTTTGCGAATGAGTCGACTCGATCTAAATCGGAGACTCGAAATTTCTTTGAGTTTCTTTCGATTGTAAAAATACAAGATTTGTTTTCTTTTCTTTCTTTTCTTCTTTTTTTTTTTTTTTTTTTTTTTTTTTTTTTAAGCAACTCTAAGCAACGACAGTTTTGTAATGGACAATCGAGGGAAATCTTTTTTCTCTTTCTAACGAATTTAATCGTATGAATGCGCTCCAGGATCGTAGAACGTTCGGATTACGAAATGTCAAGCGTGAAAGGACGAGCATTCCAATGGAAAATAATCCGCAGCGTAAAGAGCGTTTGAACAACTAGTACGTCGAACGCTAAACGCGTATCGCGTTTTAGAGCTTAAAGGTTAACCGGTGGAACGAACGCGGTTCGTCCTCATATAAAAAGAGGATTTGGATTTGCCAAGATAAAACGGATGGCTTTGACGATGCGTTGAAGGATGATGATTGATTATAAAAGAATATGCTGCGACTGTAAAGAAAGTATAATAAACTTGGAAAATATCAAATTTATCTTATATTATATTTGCATATTGCATACATATGTAGTTACGTACACGTTTACGCGTAAAGTTTGACTAAGAAAAAGAAAAACATTTACAAAAATACAAAGAAAAAAAAAAAAAAAAAAAAACAAGCAAAAGAAAAGGAAAGATTATCAATGCGATAATACCAGAATCTTATTTTCTTTGCTCGATATTCATAGAACAATTGCGGTGTAATCGAGCGTAACGCAATTATCGCCAGGACGGCGGAAGCCGGAACGAATTTCGTGCGAACAGTGGCTGGTTGGTTTGCTAGCTGGTTGGCTGGCTGGCTGGCTGGCTGGCTGGCTAGCTAGCTGGGTGGGTGACTGGCTGGCTGTCTGACTGTCTCACTGTCTGATTGTCTGGCTGGCTGGCTGACTGGCTGGTTGGTTGGCTGGCTGGCTGGTTGGTTGGTTGGTTGGTTGGTTGGTTAGCTGCTGTGAACTCGAGATGCGATATTATTTCTTCTTTCCCAGTGGTGTTGGTCGGAGCAAAACAAAAATAAGAGAAAATTACGAGAGCACCGGTGCCGCCAAAGTCGTCGTTTCATTTCCATTTCTCGTCGTTTCGCAACCCTTTATCGTGGACTTTCTTTCTTTCTTTGCATCTTTCTTTCATTTTCTTTTCTTCTGTTCTTTTTTCTTTCCTTGTCTTTTACCACCAACATATATTTCATATATTTTCAAATAGTTTTCAGAAGGTCGTACGCGTTGTATCGTAATGTAATCAAGAAAGGTCGGAATTCAGGAAACAAAGCAATGTTCTCCTTTCGAATCATCATCCCTTTTCGTCATTGTCAGACGTTGTTCCCTACGTGGAGTTTCTCTCTATCTTTCCTTCGTCCTTTTCACGTCGCGTCGCACGTAGACGTCTTGAAGGATTTTAATTACTCTCTGACTCCCGGCACGGATGAAAAGCGCCACGCTCTGGCGCGCTTCAGACTTCTTCGACAAACTGCTTGGATGAACAGAGGAAGGAACGAGTAACGTTGTAAGAGAAAGAAAGAGAGAAAGAGAGAGAGAGTGAGAGAGAGGGTGGAAGTGGATGGATAGATGCCATTTGTTCTGCTTCGGTACGATCGACCCGTGAGATCAAATAAACGGATTACAGTGAAGAAGTAGTCCCGAGGAAGGAAAGAAAATAGAGAAAGAGAAGGAGAGGAAAGGTAAACGCGAAACGATACAAACGAAAGTGGTGTAAAACGATTGTTGTTTAAAGTGTAAGAGAAATAAAGAGAGAGAGAGAGAAAGAGAGAGAGAGAGAGAGAGAGAGAGAGAGAGAG
>NC_057692.1:1255143-1273187 GCF_014466175.1 Vespula pensylvanica | reverse complement strand
GAGAGAGAGAGAGAGAGAGAGAGAGAGAGAGAGAGAGAGAGAGTGAATGAGAAAAATAAGAAAGAGAAAATCATCGCTTAACGGCGAAGATGATCTACGAAGGAGAAACGAGCAACGATGCAATAAGGAGTGGTATTAATAAAGAAGAAAAAGGGAAGGGGTAATGCGAAGGGGAGGAACAGAATGGAGTAAGTTGATTGCTTCGCGCTATCTTCACCTATCTGTTGGATCTCCTTTAAAATGAGTTTTACTCGTACCTTTGATGTCGCCATCGCTATAGAGATCCCAAGCTGGGATCGAGTTTAAATCCACGACGAAGATGACCAATCCTGTGATTGTGGATCTCTCTCTCTCTCTCTCTCTTTCTATCTCTCTCTTTTTTCTTTTTCTTTCATTCTCATTCTCATTCTCATTCTCTTTCTCTTTCTCTTTCTCTTTCTCTTTCTCTTTCTCTTTCTCTGGTTCTTTTTCTCTTTCGAAACATCTGCAAGATATTGCAACTAACTGTACATCGCTTTTATTACTCTTATCATGGTTGAAAAAAAAAGAAAAAAGAAAAATTGAAGGAGCGGAACTCTTTTAATCGATATAAAAGCACTCATCGATTCGTTGAAACGGAATCTCGAGCTTTTCAGAGAGAGAGAGAGAGAGAGAGAGAGAGAGAGAGAGAGAGAGAGAGAGAGAGACAGAGACAGAGATGAAAACAATAATGACTCTTTCAATCTTCTTCTTCATTTTTTCTTTTTCTTCTATTTTTCTTTTTATATATTTTTCTTTATATATATATATGTGTGTGTGTGTGTGTCTTCGTTTTATTTATTACTAATAACCAACCAGTCATAATTCCAGCTTCGATTAAAATCTTCGAAGAGAACTCTAGGTCATTTTTATTAAATAGCTATTTAATTATTTAATAATATACCTTTGACGATACGAGATACAGTAGTATCATTTTGTTCTTAGAAAAAGATTTAGCTATCTAGCCTCTATAATAGTTTTCTTCTCTTGAATGACACGAAAATGAAAAGGAAAAGAAGGAAGAAGAAAATCGAAAGAGATAGATACAATGCACTCGGGGTAGAGATACGGTGGATACACGAAATATTTCTAACGGATTGACAGGATCGATAGGTTCGATCGATGTTGCTTTACTCCAAAGAATAGTAGACACGGACTTACGACGGTGACACCGATGGAAAATATTTCCGAGGAAAATTTTGACGGAGAAAAATAAAAAAAAAATATAGAAAGAGAGAGAGAGAGAGAGAGAGAAAGAGAGAAAAGAAAATAGAGCTAAAAGAAAAATAGAAAAAAGAATCCCGTAAGAGATCTCTTATACGCTTTCGACAAGAAAATCGCCTTTCAAACGCTTTCGAAAGGAACAAAGATCGAGTAACGTTGTACTTGAAAAGAGAAAGAGAGATAAAGAAAAAGAGATAGATAAAGAGAAAGAGAGATATTCCAGTTGTTGGTATCGTTTGCCGATTCTCCCTTACTTTCGAAAAGGAGCAGAAGAAGAAGAAAAATAGGAAGAACAAGAGGACGAGTATCCTTTAGAAATAATCGCGTTGATAGATATAAAATTCTCGTATGGTAGATTTTCCCGAACATCATCGGATATAAGTAAGTAGTGTATTTATTGTTTCGATAGATAGTACAGGCGATATCGTTTATCGTATAATAAAAAAAGAAAAAAAAAAAAAAAAAGAAAAGAAAAAGTAGTCAAAGCCGTATTTACGATTTGGAGTAAGTCAATAACGCCGGATCGATTTAAGGATTATTGGGGTGAACAAAAGAAAAAAAAAAAAGAAAAGAAAATAGGAAAAAAATATTATGAAAAGAAGAACAAGAAGAAAAAAAAAAAGGAGGAGGAGGACGAGAGGGATTCTCGCGTAAGCTAATGCAGGTCGTCCGACGGCGGTTGGTTGCCGCAGGTGGGCGCATGCCACGATCCGTGTGTCGCGATAACACGGCCTCGAGTCTCTTTCTATCTCTCGACAAGTTAATTCCGAGATGGCGGTCAGTGGACGATACTCGAGTCTCATCTCCGTCGTTCTTTAGACCAACGCGAAAGCTACTTTTCTCATCGTCGTCGACGTCATCGTCGTCGTCGTCGTCGTCGTCGTCATCATCATTATCATTATCATTATCATTGTCGTCGTCGTTGTCGTCATTATTATCATCATCATTATTTTCTTTCTCTTACTCTGAATCAAAATAAAGAAAAGAATATTGGATTTCGATCGGTATTTTATGCTAATCAGCGAAACGCAAAGCAAGATGCTTCTTAGGGAAGATAAACGGAGAGAGAGAGAGAGAGAGAGAGAGAGAGAGAGAGAGAGAGAGAGAGAGAGAGAGAGATCGCTAGTGTCAGATTTACCATTGTGATTAGGATCAGCGCTGTGTTCGAAGTAGAACTTTTCTAATCCTCTTACACACTTAATGACCTCTTCTAGAGACACCGCCTTTCTAGAGCTCTCTTAACCTCCTCTTCCTCCTACAAAGAAGAGAAGAAGAAGAAGAAGAAGAAGAAGAAGAAGAAGAAGAAGAAGAAGAAGATGGAAAAGAAAAAGAAAGAGGAAGAGGGAGAAGAAGGTTTCTCGATTAATTCATGCCCGAGAGGAGCAGAGGAATACGAGAGTCTGGCCACTTATCCTTATCTTACCTTAAACCACATGCCTAAAGCGTCTCGCGTTAATCAGAAAGGACGAAAGAAAAAGGAGAGAGAGAGAGAGAAAGAGAGAGAGAAAGAGAGAGAAAGAGAAAGAAAGAGAGAGAGAGAGAGAGGACGTTTTACCTTCTTTCTTTCTTCCCCTTCTCTGATCTCTCTAACCAATCGAGAAGAAGAAAAAGAAGAAAAAGAGGAAGAAGAAGAGAATTCACGACTCGCACCTGTGTCCAAAGAGAATTCTTACTTGGCTCGTAAGAATCCTTCGTCGCTCCGACAAACGAGCCACGATACGAGAAAGATGGCTCGGAGGGAACCCTTTCGTTGTTTTCAAGTTCCACCGCAAAAAGTCGTCTTTCGCTTATAGCCGCTTATAGGCGCTTATAGCTACGTTTCTCTAACGATTAGTCACGCGTTTGGATTGCAAACGTTCTATGTGCTTACTTACTTACTTACTTACTTACTTACTACTTATTATTTATGTATTATGAAAGAGTGTTGTATACGATAGAATGATAATAATTTTTGTTCTCGTTAAGAGAAGATAAAAGAAAAAAAGAAAGGAAGGAAATTTCTTCGTATTAAAAATAAATAGGAACGTGCGTGCTCGTAACGAACGTGTCTATCCAACCATCCGTCTATCTATCTATCTATCTATCTATCTATCTATCTATCTATCTATTTGTGTTATGTAGATAATTACGTATATATACATGCGCATGTATATATATATATATATATATATATATGTGTGTGTTCGCTCAACGAAATTCACGAGCGAAATTACGTATTCGAATTTGTCCGTTCCATAACTTCGAGCAGCAAAATCACAACGTGCTTCTGGCAGTATCGTGCTTCTCGTCGCCTCGTCTGTCAGCGGTTTCCAAATTTATAGCATCGTTGTAGTCACGCAACTATGACATTAGCTACGCTCTCACGACATACTATTTACAGCCTACTCTCCTCTTTAATATTCCCCTTTTTCTTCTAGTAATACGATAAAATTGTTTGCCCCGTTGTTGCGCGCGTATAGCGAACGAAGAAACGAGAAAAATTATTTTCATATTTACCCATTACTATATACGAACACTTGAGGAATCTTAACTGATATTTCTATAGAAGGGAAAACCTTTTTCCCGTTTTTTCCAATTTTTTTTTCTTGTATTACTTGTTTTTTTTTTTTTTTTTTTTTTTTTTTTCTATACCAGACTATCTCTCGCAAATTATACGGGAACGTTAATTGCCTTTGGTAAAAAAAAAAAAATCTTACATATCGATTATCGTATAGACTGACTCGAGACGGGTCGTCTATCGATAAGAAAAGAAAAAAAAAAAAAGAAAAGAAAAGAAAAGAAAAAAAGAACGTACCTTTATTCCTTCGTCGATCTATGTTTTATTTCTTCCAAGAAATACGTAATATTATCGAACGCCTAGATCATAGAGAGATTCTTCCTTTTTTCATTACGTTTCTCTCTTCCTCCACCCCTATCTCCTCCCTTACCCGTGCTCCCTCACCTTCTCCTTTCTTCAACTGTTTTTACCTACTTATATTATACCTCCGATAAATCTTTAAAAATGGATTAAAATCAAAGAAAAATAGTTAACGAAGCGCAACGATATCGAAAAGTAATCTCTTGGATATCGGTGGTACCCGTAGTAAAGGGTGCCTTGGCCTTACCGGCGGCCCTTTATGTTTGTCGTGCGCCGGCATTGCTAGTCACTTCCAAAGGGAGATCGCAGTCGATAGGTTCGGGCCATTGCATCGAGTATATACCTATCTACCAACCTACCTACCTACCTACCTATCTACCTACCTACCTACCTACCTACCTACCTACCCGGGCGAATGCCAATTATCTGATCCTGCCTATTCCTCCCTCTTTGTGTATATTCGCGTACGTGTATATTTACGTATATATGTATAGGTTTCTCTATATGTACGTTTACATGTACGTCTACGTCCAAAGTGTACGTGTGTAGAACGCGTAAAGGCAACTGTGTTAGATCTCTCCTCGCCATTCGGATGCAACGTACGCAGGAGCAATATCCAGATTATTATCGTGCACCCTTCGTGGCATAATCTTCCGACCGGATCGCGACCACGAAGCGTGCCATTATATGCTCCGGGCAGGTGGCTTTACCTTCGCCTCGCCTAACAACCCCCACTCCACACACGATGTCCCGTCCCGTACCGTATCCCGTTCTCCTTTCATCCCTATTCCTCTATTTCATCATTTTATACTTTTTCCATTACGATCTACGATACATTTATTTCTTTTCTCTGTTTCTTTTCTATATCTCATATCTACTTGATATTAACGAAATATTATTGATTTTCGATACGCAAGACGAATTCGTTTCTTAATTCGTTCGGATAAATATAAAATCGTCTTTCGACTTCACCGTCGTCTTTCTTTCTCTTTCTCTATGTTTTTCTTTCTTTCTTTCTTTCTTTCTTTCTCTTTCGGTATCCTTTAACAAAAGTAATCAAATTCATGAATAATAATGGATGTTACAACGGGCAAGCTTACGTTTCCGTTTCTGTCTCTTCTGTTTCGCAAAATGCAAATGCATTTGCTTTGGGACCTGGCAGTATCCCTTACTGTACACTTATATACATTGGTAAATATGTATATGTGTATGCGGGTCCGTGTGTTTGTTTAAAGCAACGTACAGAAACGGAAGATAAGGCTGTCACGGTGTTTGAATAATATCGCTTTCATTTTCCAACATTTCCAAAACGCAAAGTATCTTTTACTGCTTTCTCTTTTCTTTTTCTTTTTCTTTTCTTTTCTTTTTCTTTTTTTTTTGCTCGCCAGAGAACACACGAGGAAACCAAGTTTCCGATTCTTCGGATTTACACTCGGTTACGGGTACGTCTCCATTTAAAAGCATTATGGAAATTTCACGGTCCTTCGTAAGAAGGTCCGCGTAGCAAAACCGCGTAACCGTTTTCAATTATTCATGTGACGAGAGTCCATCTACCTTTCATGATAGCAAGATTAAGTGAGAACTCTACTTGATATCGGAATTTTTCGATTTTTATTTTATTATATTATTCTCGAACGTGTTCTCAATGATAGAGAGAGAGGGGGGGAGGTGGAGGAGGAGGGGAAGAGAAAAAGTAATCCTATATGAAAAAGAGCGTTCAAAATTTAATTTACCACTTAACTCTTTCGAAATTTTTTTTCGTTCGCTTTTCTCCTTTCCATTTTTTTCTCCTTTTTCCCTCTCTTCTCTTTTTTCCCCTCTCGCCTGAATTTATTTTTATTTCTCGTAAAATCACGGCAGTGAAAAATCGATTCGCAAAATCTCTTTTTTTCCATTTCTTTCGTTTCTTTTTTTCTTCTTCTTCTTTTACTTCTCTTCCTTATACTTTCCGTGAGACTTCCAGATTAAATTAGAATTTATTTATCTCGGTTAAATTAAAATTATATTTAGAAAATAGATGGATAAAGTTGATTCTAGCTTATATTTTAAAGATGGAACAATTAGAAAGTATTTATCGTTGTTCCATCGTGGAAAGTAATATAAGTGGTTTTGCCGATCAAGCCGTTAACGGGCTTAAAAAGGATTCTTTCGTTTCCGCGTTTAGTTTTAGGAAGTCGAATTAACGATAAAGCTTTTATTCTTCCAATTCCGATCGTTATCAGCGATGCCTCGCAACTTCGTTTTGCAAACGAACGAACGAACGAACGAACGAACGAACGAACGAACGAACGAATGTAGGAACGAACGAACGAACGAACGAACGAACGAATGTAGGAACGAACGAACGAACGAAGGAACGAACAGGAAGTGCATTCGAACTGTTTAAATCCCTATTCTGGCAGGGGCAATCAGACATGCCTATCTCTCTTCCTCTCTCTTTCTCTCTTTTTTTCTCTTTCTTTCTCTTTTTCTCTTTCTTTCTCTTTCTCTCTCTCTCTCTCTCTCTCTCTCTCTCTCTCGTCTCTGATCGTTCAGGCAGAGGTAGAATCGTACGAACTCGGACGATTCGTCGTTCGCAAACGTAATCGCGAAACGTCCTGACCCTCGGAATCGGTATAACTGCATCTGTCGATGAAAGAGGAAATGAAAATTGAGAGGAGCTACTTTCATCTTAGTATCTTGAACGAACCGCATCATTTTACTCCTATTAATACTTATCAGTAATATCGATTTTTTTCTCTCTCCTGAATTTTTTTTTTCTCGTTCTCTTTCCTTCCTTTTCCTTTTCCTTTTTAACGGCGTAACATCTGTATTAAAGTTTTAAATAAGACTTAAGAGTTATTAGACGGGACATTTCTCTTTGATGCACAATTTCAGATAAACTCGATAAAAAGTTATTTATAATGTACGTTCGTTGTTATATCGTAATTGTATTTTCTTACGAACGTTTATCCTAGCTGTCGCCTATGAAAATTCATTAAATTCACTTAGCTCGAGTCACGCGATAAAGAGGAATAATTATGTAAGTTTGTTCGTTAATATAGAAAATAAAAGTTTCTTATTAAATATTACGAGATGAAATTTGTAATATTTGTGAACGAAAGATGAACGACGATATCGAATCGAGGATAAATTAAACAGTTTTGAATATATCCATATTGATTCTTCTTAATTTTTTTCTTTTTTTTTAAAGAAACGATACTATCGTAGGAAAATCTAATGATAGATCTAAACGGAGAAATACGTAGAGAAATAATTCGGGAATTGCAGGAAAACGATTGTTTCGATGTTCGATTAATCATATTTTTCTCTTTAAAATTCTTACATTCGGTTCGAACGCTCGAACGCGAATTTATCTCTTCCATTTAAACTGGAATGACTTTATTCAGGACGATTTGCTTGGCGGAACTAAATGGTCGAACCCGATCGGTCCTCCACAGTTACGTCGTCGTCGTAATCGTATCTTCCGTTGACCACTTACAGTCTCGACTGCAAGAGGAATAGGAAGAGAAGGAAAAGGAGGGGAGTGAAGGAGGAGAGGGAGGAAGTGATAGAGGAGAAAGAGGAGAAAGAGAAGGAGATGGAGGAGAAGGAGATAGAGGAGGAGGAAAAGGTCGCAGAAGTTGTAGGTAGGTGTGGAGGTGGGTATTGGGGTGGCCGAATAGCCCCAGCGTGCCGAGTGGATTTAATTCACTTAACCGAAGGTACACGCGGGGGGTTGAAACTCGTTACCGGTGCCCGGTTTAATTGCGTAAGCCAGCACCAGTGCTTGACCATTAAAAGCTAGAGTCGAAGGGGAGCTTCGAAGCACGAAGGCCGTGACTCTCTTCGTTCGGCCTCTCTTCCGAAGAAGAGACAAAGAGAGAAGGAGAGAAAAAGAGAGAGAGAGAGAGAGAGAGAGACGCGAATCGAATCAATTTCTCTCTGAGCCCAGCGTACTGTTAATTCGAGTTTGCCAAAGACTATTCCGCGCTTCGATCTTATCGGAACGAATAGAATCGAATTCGATTTCTTCCCCTATCGATTTCTCGTTCTAAGCCACGTTAGATATCTCCTGTTATTTTATAACTACTTACATGGAACGGACATCGTTTAAATAACGCGTTCCTGGCTCGTGTTAATCTACCTAACGTACAAGACGATATCTATAAATTGGAAATATTTGTAATTTCGATTTTCCGAGACACGTTTACTTAATGATACTTGTAAAAACGTTGAGCTTGTATTATCGAAAATAATTTCAAATGAAACGGATCGTATCCCTTCGATCCCGTTCTTCCTTTCTTGGGTGATAATAAAATCGACGCGAAGTATATTCCAACGATTCGATCAATTTGAAAAAAGAAAGAAAAAAAAAAAAAAAAAAGAAAACAGGAAAAAGGAATAAATAAAAAAGGAAGAAGGACCGAGCCGCCATTGCGTTTAACCGAATACAACGATATAGGTACGTGTCACACACGTGCTATTTCCTCGCGTTCGCGATAAACGAAGTTTCAAATAAACTCGCGTCCTATCGCGTACGTGGTGCCAAAGGGGCTGAATTGCGCTAGAGGGACATGGACTGTGAGAGCTGACCTTTTTCCGCGACCGGATATTACGAGTATTGGTCGATCCGTGGAAACACGTACCTACCTACCTACCTACCTACCTACCTACCTACCTACCTAGCTACTACAATAAAACGTATGAACGAAACCTAATTTGAAATCGCGCGTGTCAGCACGAATCGTCTCTACCTATTTTCTTCCATACCCTTTACCTTTTAACGTTTCTATATGTATAATACGGGTTTGAAATCAAAATCTCAGCGATAACAAAAGGTATCGAATAAAATACACGCGCTGAGAAAAGAGAGAAAGAAAGATATATATATATATATATATATATATATATACATATATACACATTTTTTTTTGCGATATGAAGGAAGGACAAGATGGGTAAAAGAGAATATTTTTGAAGTTTCCTTCAAATTGACAGTGATACGAGCGCGCGAATATATCGGTCCACGGTCTACATTCCAACACAAATCGTATTTAAATGCTCGGTTTTACAACGCAATAAAGTAAATAACGTACCTGTATTCTTATCTTTATGGGACAGACTTTAGCATGGAAAATAAAGGCGTTATGCGACACGAACGTTCTGTTACATTATCGCTTTTTTTTTTTCTTTCTCTATCTCTCTCTCTCTCTCTCTCTCTCTCTCTCTTTGTTTTTTCTACTTCGATAATCAAGATATTTTTAAATTCGACGATATAAACGAAGAAGAAGTTTACCGGTGAAAAAGATCGAAAAACGAGAAATAACGGAGAAAAGTCTCTCTCTCTTTCTCGTTTTTACTCTTTCTCTCTTTCATAGATATACAGTAGTGCCGGTTAACAGGGTAAAGACCTCGACGTAATAATAAAGATAGCAAGTGCAGCGCTTTGCGGCCTTTCCTGACCCGATGGCAAAGTCGTTTCACCTTTGCGCGACAACCGATAATAAAACTGAATTGCACCTTGTCTGATTTGCCGACGATTAAGTCGAGCTTAACGTAGTTGCCTTATTTCTTTCTTTTTGATTTTTTCATCGTTCGTCTCTTTTATTCGTTCGTACGAACGCATCGGTAAATCTAAGTTCTCGCGCGCATATCTATGCACCGGCTGAAAGTCTCGTTGAAAGAGATCGAGAGAGAAATAGGAATGAAGACGAAAAGAGATAGATAGATAGGGAGAGACAGACAGAGAGAGAGAGAGAGAGAGAGAAAGCACACGAATGGAAAATCTGACGTTGAGTGGAAATGTCACGCGAACCAGAAAACATGAAACGACGTACGCGCGACCCCTACGACCCAAGGGAATCGCGAGCTACGCGAATTTTTCACCACATTGAAAATATCTTTCTCTCGTTCCTTCTTTCTCTTTCGCGTGGAAAGGAAAAAAGAAACGAGAGAGAGAGAGAGAGAGAGAGAGAGAGAGAGAGAAATAGAAAGAGAAGACCCAGAGCGCCCTTCGAGGGAAACTTACAGCCGTTGCACGCGTTCAAGCGGAAACTGATATTTCCGAGTTACCCAGCCTCGATTCGCCCCGAAGAGAATAACTTGAGGGAATGTCTCAGTCCTCGAGTGACTGAGAGTGACAAAATCGAAGTCGTCGGGTTTTTCTTGCTTCTTTTTTTTTGTTCTTTTTTTCTTCCTTTTTTTTCCTTGCCTTCGTTCGTCCGCTTCGTTGCACCCCTGAGTCTCGCCCTTCTCTCTTTCTCTCTCTCTCTCTCTCTCTCTCTCTCTCTCTTTCTTTCTTTCTTCTCTTTTTTTCTTCTTTTTTCTTTTTCCTTTATCGCTTCAAACGAGAGATGATGAAGCGCTTTACATACTTTTTCATATCTCTTTCTTTCTCCCTTTCTCTTTTCTTTTATTTTTTTTCATTCCAGCTTGTCTCGATGCCTGGAAATCTTTCTTTCTTTCTCTCTCTCTCTCTCTCTCTCTCTCTCTCTTTCTCTTGCTTCATCGAAAGGGAATTTCATAGCGTAGTAGTTCAACGAACCCATCGATTCATTCCATTGATTATATTATAAAGAGAAAATTGTACTTAACGTATGCGAGAGACTTTCTGTCCACTAGTAAGTACGTTCTTCCTCCTAGTACGCTTAAGCCTGGATTACTATACACCTTGGTATAGCTGAAAGCGCTCAAAGGATCGTTCTTTCAGTTGCTTTCCGTCCTCCTTTCTAACTCCTTTTCATCGTCCCTACTTTCCGTACCTTTCGTTTCACTAGCATTTCCTCTCTCTCTCTCTCTCTCTCCCTCTCTTTATCTCTCTCCTTTTTTTTAAAAAGTCTGCCTTTACGCGGACGATTTAAAAATTTATGGAATTTCTGAGTGGTCTTCGTACGATGGTAGTAGCGATGCCAGTAGTCTCGTATTCTCTCTCTCCCTCTCTCTCTCTCTCTTTCCTAGCTAGTAACGATGCTCTCACCGATGAGAAACGCGAACGTACTATCCATGAAGTACTCCGGCACGTTCGGGTTACGCGTTTCGTGTTTGCATTTGTATGGCCGGAAAGTCCGGAGTTTGGGAACGATGCAATATGTGCCAGACACGAGAAGATACCTTCTACTGGTTGGCTCCACCTAACCAGCAAGCTTCTACTGTTGCTGCCGATGTTGGGTAGTGCTTTGCTATCGTTCTCGTTGGGACCAGCTTCTGGGCTTGGCAAACAGTATGCATTGAGAATCAACGACGCCGTCGAAATACTGTGGTCATCATCCAACCTACATGACTCTCATACAATGCCATTCAAGGTTTATATGTATCTTCTTTTTTTCCTCTCTTTCTTTCTCTCTTTTCTCCTTTCTTTTTTTCTTTATTTGCACAAGGAAAACCCATCGGCACGATTTTCTCTTTGGCATTGACGTATCTAGATATACCATATTATATATCGTATATTCAGATGTGTACGTGTACACGCCATAATGAAAATTAAATGAAACACTAAGTACTAGGACGATAATCGATTTTCTTTCCTCCTTATACTCATCTCCCTACGAATTCTAGCATCGTCATTCTGGCACGTGTAATCCGCTCGTTAGTTGCTTCTTATGCTTCGATCAAGCGGATTTAATAAATTCAAGCTGTCTCCTCTTCTTCTTCTTCTTCTTCTTCTTCTTCTTCTTCCTCTTCTCTATCTCTTTCTCTGTCTTTCTCTTCCTCTTCCTCCTCTTAATACCAATTCGCTCGTTGATTCCAAAAGAGATAAAAATAAAGAACTTCATTCTCCAGATTCCATATCCCTCGTAATTTTCAGTCAAAGCCTGTCTTCACAGACTTTCCAGTTTGAAAGTCCGGTATTCAATGATCGTGACGCTGGTATCGTGCGACATAATCCATGGTTATATTTACCACAAGCTACCAAGTAACGAGCTCTCGCTACGTGTAATCACAGAGGACGACGCGTGATAAAACCGCGAAAGCTGAACGACCAAGCTGAATCGCCCTCGTAATTTCGTCCACTTTACGTCGTCCATCTTTATCTCACTCTGTCTTTCTATCATTTTAGATTCATCTACCATCTATCCATCCCTCTCTCTCTCTCTCTTTCTCTTTCTCTCTTTCTCTATCTCTATTTCTCTTTCTCTCTTTCTCGCTTACATCTCGCAGCTTACGTACACGATCATACGACTTAACGCGCTGGCCATTAAAGCCAACGACTTTGACGACTCGATCTAATCTAAATTGTAGAGGAGTTTGCCGGTTCTAAGAGGAAGGAACGATCTCTAAGATGCTCATCGTCGTCTTATCAAAAAGGTACAGCCCGTTAAGGGCGAAGTACTTTAACTTGTCCACAAAAGTCATCCTGATTCTGATGTGTATATCTCATCTGACCTTTCCCTCATCTTTCTATTCCTTCTATATCTTTCTTTACAAATAATTATTCATGGTCGGAATGGATGAAATTAAAAGTAGGACGAAGAGAGATATACTTATCGATCGAAATTAATTTTATGATCGTTTCGAAATAAATATATATATATATATATATATATAGATAGATATATATGTATATACATATTTCTTTTCTACCTTTCAAGAATCACATCTATCTATCTATCATTTTTATATATTGATGTGAACATCGCGCAAGCGAAAGGAAATATCTCGCGATACTTTTTTCCGAGACGTTAAGTTTGCAAACTGCATCTCATAAATTTTCATTTCGATCGTACTTTCTCTTTTTCTCTTTCTCTCTTCTCTTCCTCTTCCTCTCTGCCTCTCTTTATTGCTTGCTTGCTTGCTTGCTCGCTCGCTCGCTCGTTCTCTGCATTTTCAATTTCCATTTGTACACGACCACGGAAACACGAGCGGGCGCTAGAGATTGGCGCCTGGTATAAATTCATTTGCATATTCCAAGCCTCGAGACAATCGAATTCAATTATAATGCCTCACCAGAGGTGATCACTGAGCTACGAGCGCATCTAAATCGAACGGGTTCATGTGATTAATAGACACTTGAAAAAGAAGAAAATAATAGAAAGATAGAGAATTAAAGAACTTATCAAGGATGGGTCTCATTTTCTATCGATATTGTTTTCTCTGGCGTTTTTCTTTTTTTTCCCTTTTTTTTTTTTTTTAATTATTTATCTTTTTTTTTTATTTTTCCTCCCTTTCCCTCTTTCCTCCATTTTGTCTGATATTTCGACCGGAATTATTTTCTTTTAGCAATTAAATTCCAAAAGAGAGAATCCGGTTTTGTTCCGTCCGCAAAAACGGTATAAATATTCGGTTCTTTCTACCATCTTCGATATATTTTGTTGCATGGCGATAAATTAAATTCGATTATATTATGGAAAAAGCTTTGAACGTTGGAAAGAATGCGTTAGTAAGTTGGCCGAATATAGAATATAGCAACTGGATTATCGGTGAAGGGGAATAATTAAAAAAAATATAAAAACATCAACGAGCACGTAATTACTTGCACGAATTTATCGACAGGCATATCACGAAATGCATATTACCTTCGTTATTACATGAAATACCAATAGCCACAGTACGCACTAGTAAACCACTAAATTAATTTCTGAACTCGATATTGTGTGTGGGCTCTTAACGTCTAACGTTTACTCGAACGTCAATAGATCTTTATAGTGGTAATAAACCGGCTCTCTGTAGGACATTAATGTACCCTCGAATGTCTCTTAGGAATTTGTCAATAACTTGAATAATCGATTCAATTTAAATTAGAAAGTCATCGGACACGTAGTAAAGTCATGGGACTCACAGAAATTAAAGTACTTATACACCTGAGATTAAATCTTTGAGGTTGTCGTCGTGTAAACATGCCACGTTATTAGGTACTAACAATCGGTTTACGTTGGGATAAGCGTTACGTAGATCCAAGAGCAAACATGCCGAATCGGAAGTTTCTACTCTTGGTGCAATGCAAACAACGGAGTGGCTACAGAGAGTGACCTCGAAGGAACCGATATTGGATTTTACCACGTCGTGAATCCTAAACAAAGATGTACGAAATAACGCGTCGTTTCTTTCTTCGTCTCGACTGTGAAAAGCGAAAAGAAAAAAAAAAAAAAAAAGAAAGAAAAAAAGATAGAAAGAGAAAGGAAGAAAAAAAATAGTAGAAGAAGATAAATCCTCGTTGACTTTCATTAAGCATTTACGAGGGATCGTTCTTCACTGGTTCGTGGGAAAATTATTGCCTCGACGGTGCTCGGATTAATTTTTAAGTTAATCCAAGCGAAGGAAATATGTTTTCCTTTAATTATTCATACGTTTCCGGTTTTTTTTTCCTCCCCCTCTCTTTCCTCATCTTTTCTCTTTTTTTCCTTTTTCGATGAATCCGCTAGAGAAGGAACGAGTTGATCGAGTGTCAAACGCATTAATGAATAAACCAACGCGTACGAGTGGACTCGTAATGTTCGCTCGACTAAAACGCTCGTTCGTTCACACGTGTACGTTATCTGAACAAGCTGCTTAATGCTGATTTTATGCATGTCAGTCATGTAAAGACCTAATCGAACAGCCTGATACATTGTAGTAACTCTCTCTCCCTCTCTCTGTCTCTCTTTCTCTCTCACTGTAATTTCGATAGTCGCTCGATGCTCGATTGACGGATAAATTGCAATACCGAAGAGGAACGAGGACTTTCGTTGATATCTTTGAGACAAAGTAATAACTGTCGTGGCAAGATAATTTAATCGTATAATTATGTTCTCATCTATATGATACTTCACGAAAGATTATTAATAATTCAAAGAGAAGAGAAAGAAAAAGAGAAAGAGAGAGAGAGAGAGAGAGAGGATATTATTTAACTCGTAATTAATATGAATACAATTTAAGACATTCGATGATAGTAATAGTTTGTACACATTTTGCATCGGCAAGAGTAAAGAAAAGAAAATAAGAAAAGAGAAGAAAAAGAAAAGAGAAGGGCAGAGAAGATAAGAGTGTTAAGAAAGATTACTAATAATTATCAACAAGAGAAGATACAAGGAAGACTTACTAAGGTATCTTCATCGTCTTATTCTCGTTTTCTCGCGTACACCTTATCTAACCTTCTCTCTTGCACGCATAGAAAATATAAAGAAAAGGAAGGAGATCGTCGAGGCAAAGCATGTGGCAAAGTACAGTAGACACTTTGGTAATGGTGGCTGGGCGGCGTGACGAGATTGGCGATGCTATCAGGTGTATCTACGCTGATGAAGGTTGTAACCTCGGCCGGACCCCATTTATTAAAGCCTGCGTCTCGAGTCCTAGCTCGAAAGAGGGGAAAGGGAAGAAGGAAGGGAGGGAGGAAGGGAGAGAGGGAGGGGGTTGTTGCTAGAAGTCTCGAGACTTGTACCTGAGCTGCACCAGGCCGGAACCTTGCTACGGAGTCGTGAGCCTTTCGAATAGAAAGAGAAAGAGAAAGAGAGAGAGAGAGAGACAGACAGATAGACAGACGGAGAGAGAGAGAGAGAGAGAGATAGAGAGAAAGAGAGAGAAAGAGAGAGATTGTAATCAGTCATATTGGTCGGACACACCTCGGATATATATGTGCCTGACCATCTGGCACGTAGCTCTGGAGCTGCCTCTGCTAGAGGCTTTTGCTATCTCTTCACTGAGAGAGCATGTCGACGCGAGTCGTATGTGGGCTCGTGGCCACAGAAAGAGAAAGAGATAGATAGATAGATAGATAGTGAGAAAGAGAAAGAGGAGAAGGAGAGGGAAGTAACGGTCGTCGTCGTCGTCGTCGTCCTCGTCGTTTCTGACGTAATAGTCTTCCGAAGAGTCCAGTTCCTTTAATCCTACTCAGAGACAGAAACACAGTCGACGATAGAGAGTTTGGCTACGTCGTTAGCTGCGACGAGACTTGTTCGCGACGACCTCTTCCTTAACCTTTCTTCTTCCTCTTCTTTCCTCTCTTTTCATTCCGCGTTACTTGCTTTTATCATAACACGAGATTCGATATCACGGAAAATCATTTCCCAGCTTGAAAGCGAGATATATTACGGACTAGCTCGCTTTTAGCCGGCCACACCTTCTTGCTCGTGGACGCGGAGGTATTCTCCCTCTCTCTTTTTCTTTCTTTTTTTCTGTCTGTCTGTCTGTCTTTCTTTCTATCTATCTATCTATCTATCTTTCTATCTATCTATCTTTCTATCTATCTATCTATCTATCTATCTATCTATCTATCTATCTATCTATCTATCTATCTCTATTTTTCTTTCGCTTTTTCTCACGCGATCGCTGCTTCCTCGCCTCGTTCTTGGAATAACTCGACGAGAGAGATGATAGGTGACGTTAGCAAACGAGAAAGACCCTTGCCATCGGAACCGTTGCCGCTGATTAACATTTTTTGAACTCTTTTAATCTAGGACAGATTTTATAATACATTCCACAAACATGATCTCTCATAAAATGTCATACGTTATCGTCGATGAAAACTATAAAGATTAACCTCGATTAATAATAATAACGATAATAATAATAATTATCATCGGCATCATCATCATCATTATCATCATCATAATAATAATCACAGTCATAATCATAATCGTAATTGTAATGAAATCTTTTAAAAAATTTAATCGTCGAAACACGAATGATCGATCTTAGAGATGACTAAGCGTATAATTCGACTCGTTATAAAATAAAATGAATTTCATTATCCAAGTGTTGTGGTTCGAAAGGTAGCTATATCGTTCGGCCACACCTTATTCCAAGAGATGTTACATCGAGCACGAGTTACGTAGACAGCGTCTTATTCTCTCGAATGAAACGAGTCGACCAAGGATGCTGGATGACACTCGTAACCAAAGAAATCTTACAATGACTCTCCGCGGTGCACTTACTTCAC
This sequence comes from Vespula pensylvanica, assembly GCF_014466175.1. NCBI lineage: Eukaryota > Metazoa > Arthropoda > Insecta > Hymenoptera > Vespidae > Vespula > Vespula pensylvanica. The sequence continues at coordinate 1,256,256 of NC_057692.1, read as the reverse complement.
GGGAACGTATCTCGAGGACGTAAGGTATACGCGAGAGAGATAAGAGCCTTCTTAGAGTAACTGCGAAAGCTGGAACGACCTCGTTACACCCGTTAAAGCAGAGAAAGAGAGAGAGAGAGAGAGAGAGAGAGCTAATAATAATACGTCGAGCGGATGTAACGACGTTCTCGCACATTACATTATTCATGGAATAAAAAATATTTTATGAGATACTACGATATCGTTGTCGTGAGATCTCCTTAAGAAAAAAAGAAAAAGAGCAAAAAAAAAAAAAAAGAAAAAACAAAAAAGAATAGAAATAAATATAAAAATAAAAATAAAGATAAAAAAGAAGGAAGAAAAAATTAAACATCTTGGAGCAGACATCTTTCGTAACGCTAACGTGGCTACGAATAAGTTGTCTCGCAGGTCGCAAACTCATTTACTCGCCAAATTCCTCTGGCAATCTCCTTATCGAGTAATCCTCTTTTCATAATGAATCGCATCGTCCATCGCTTCGTCGCTCGATTATCGTCTAACAGACACCCTCTCTCTCTCTCTCTCTCTCTCTCTCTCTCTCTCTCTCTCTCTGTCTATCTATCTATCTATCTATCTATCTATCTATCTCTCCGAATGAAATGCAAACGACCGTAACATCGAATAATAATCAAACACGTTTTCGAAGTCAAACAATTGTAGCTTTAATTATACGAAATAATTGCAACTGTTTGGGTTTCTCTACTTGATTGTACCCTAGTTGAGAACCCTTCATAAAATTACGTTGAAACGAAAGAGAAAGTTCTCTCTTTCTCTTTCTCTCTCTCTCTTTCTCTATTCTCCTAAGAAGATAAGAGCATCGAAGAGAGGGTTGAACACAGACACAACGACCTTTGCGTTTTCTTCGAGCAAGACCTTCGTACTTTCTTTTTTTATTTATTTTTTTTCAGAGCGGCCAAGTGTCTCTTATGAGCGGGAAGACGCCGTTATGAATTATGCAACGGCCAATTAATAAAATTCTAATCACACTCCGACTCGTCGGCCCATCTTCCTCCCTCTTCCCTCTTCGTCCCAACCCCCTCGACTACACCCCCTCTTACACCTCATCCTTCTCGTTTTATAAACGAAAGTCTTCTT
>NC_057692.1:1254810-1255007 GCF_014466175.1 Vespula pensylvanica | reverse complement strand
AAAAAAAAAAGAAAGAAAAAGAAAACAATCCAAAAAGAAGAACAAGCATCAGAGTCCTGTTTCATTTTTCGTTTCGTTTCACTTTACTTTTTCTTTCATACGTACGTTCGCTCATTCATTCATTTATTTTCTTTTCTTCGATAACATCTACATCGAAATCGCATAAACGAAATCCCGAATGGATGGATTTCAAAAAC
>NC_057692.1:1244707-1254800 GCF_014466175.1 Vespula pensylvanica | reverse complement strand
AAAAAACAAAAAAAGACAAAAAGAAAAGAAAAGGAAAAAGAAGGAAAGAAAAAAAATTCGCTCTCTATATTTTCTATTTTCCCTTACGTGTTTCAGGTAAGTCAAGGAAAGAAGCAGGAAATATCCATTAGTCGGTAACGCTCATGTTACGCATCCTTCAGGAGGTACGTGTCAGAACGTCTGATAAATCATATTCGCCACGCCCTTGCCATTTTTCTTATTCGTTCTCTCTCTCTCTCTCTTCCTCTTCCTCTCTCTCTCAATCTCTATCTCTCTCTTTCTCTCTCCCAACTCTCTCTCCTACTCTTTCGTGGTTGCTGGACCTCGACCGAGAGGCATTACCGCGGAATTTGCATCGGGAAAAATGGCTCCTACCCGTGAAACCTTCTCTCTCTCTCTTTCTATCTCTTTCTCTCTCTCTCTCTCTCTCTCTCTCTCTCTCTCTCTCTCTCTGTCTATCTATCTATCTATCTATCTCTCTCTCTCTCTCAGTCGCGCGCCCACCCGCCCGCTCAGCGGGTGTCCGTGCCAAGGCGGATCCCATTGTCATCTCGACCTCGACGCCGATCGTTCGTGTCGGTAACAAATGACGTTGCATGTTTCTACGGCTGGATGTCACTCGATATCAGAAGTATGGATCGTCTAGAGCGTAGATCGCTCTCGTGCAAAACGAGATTCCCCTGGTTGAACTCGTTACGACTTCGTAAAAATCATCCCTTATGCCCCAAAGAAAAAGAAATGCTTTCAGAATAGATAGAGTAAAGAACATAGTAATACACGATTGGCTATATCGACGTAGTTTGAAATACGTCTTACGTATGGGTATTGTGGATTGTTAAGTGGGAGGAGAGAATGATGTTTAACAATTCTTACGTACAATAACGTTGCTCGTTTCGCACCAACGAATTCAATGTAATCAAACGTTATCGTTGTTATTATCGTTATTGTTATTTAATATCTTGGATTTATTTATACGGGTTTATGATACTTCCCGTTCGATTGTAATTTAAATAGATGAAGTATCTCGATCGAGATTTCTATCGCGAGTTTTGTTCTTCCTTTTTCTTTTCTTTCTTCTTTTTTTTTTCTTCTTTTTTTCTTTCCTCTTTCTTCTTCTTCTCTTGTCTCGTTTCCTCTTCTTTTTTTTTTTTCCTTCCTTTCTCGTCGATCTTTGAATCGATCAGTATCGTCACGTACTTAAGCTCATTATCGTATCTCAACGATACTCGATAACTATCTCGAAATACATGACAGATATGCGAAGCGAGGTTTCATCTTTTGATCATCAATATTTGAAAGTTCTTCGTGAGTTCGAAGGTGGAATATTAAAACCTTTTCTCTCAACGAACTTCTGAGACAACGTTTCTACGTAATCAATATTGCAAGATTGTTCTTAACGAAGTTTGTACGAAAAGGTAAAGATATAGCTCGTCTGTTTAAAATCGAAAAAGAAAAAGAAAAGAGAGAGACAAGAAAAAAGAAGAAAAAGAAGAAGAGGAAGAGGAAGAGGAAGAAAGAAGAAAAAGAGAAAGATAGAAAATAAAGACACGATTAAAACGTTTAATCGGAAAACTATGGCGGCAGCTATTAGATCATTAGAGATCTCGAAAGAGAAGAGGCCATTGTGTGTACGTTGTGGTGCTAAAGCAGACTACTAACGAGCTGTTTGGTGGAGCGTGTACTCGAGTCGTCTTGGACGCCCACTTGCCTTTTACTTCCGCTCGCAGTGCACGTCGCGAAGACAATGTAAGAAGCTTTAAAGTGTACTGCAGACGAGAGACGAACGATCTATATGGAGATGAATCTTGGGATGCTGCTTCTGTTCCTACTTTTATCTTAACGTTCCGTTTATATAGCTTCTTCCGTTATCGATCCGATCCCATCGTTTCTACGACTATTTATTTATTCTCGAAAATATTATACGTTATTATCTACACACACACACACACACACATATATATATATATATATGCATGTGTGCGTGTATTCTTGTTTTCTCTTTCTGTTTCTTCATTTTTCATATATATATATATATTTTTTTCTTCTTCCCTTTAAAAAAACGCCTCGTCTATTTTTATCTTCGATCGTTCGAAGGATCTCTTAAAATTATCCATCGGCGATATTTTCAAAGACAACAAAATGGATCCTTTCTCGCGCGTCTAGATGTTTATCTTATCGTCGATATACAAGTAGTATAACGCTGGGTACTTATATCACACAGAACTCTAACCTTCGCACGTATACTTTATAGAGGACATTTCCCTTTATAACTTCGTACGGTAAAGATTTTATGACGTACCATTCACCCGCTACATAAAACATGGTCGAAGCGTTCCTATTCTTTTAGGTTTGTCCCATTCTCGTCAAAACGATCCTATTAACCTCGCGCTGTTGCGTCTTCCGATCTACGACCCTCGTTCTTCCTACTTTCTGGACCACGGATCAGCACGTTTATATCATGACGGTTGTAACGTTTAGACCCTGATCTCGATTAAGACGTAGCCCTTAATTAATGACTCGAAACTGGGAGCGGCTCTACTGTCTCACTTAGCTCTAACAATAAGTTGGATTCTCAGTGTTGGCTCTTTAAAAGCGACGTTTATCGTCTCGTATGAAGGCTATCCTTAGTTACGACTAAAAGCTTTCGACCGTACAACGAATTCAAACGAATTTGTTACATTGAAAGTTATTTCTATTCCCTTTCTTTTCCTTTTTTTTTTTCCTCCTTCCCTGAAAATAAAATCGAAACCACTTTGTATCCGCTATTATGTCAAGCACGAAAAAGTTCGAGCTACTATTCTAAAATGTAAAAAAGAAGAAAAGGGAAGTTTAGTTTCCGATAGGTTAAAGAAAGTGCTATTTCGTGCTAGGTGAAACGTAAACGTGTATCGAAGTATCGTCGTCGTCGTCGTCGTCGTCGTTGTCGTCGTCGTTCTATGTGAATCGAGAGGAAATACTCGTAAATTCGAAGTAGTACGAGTCAATAATTTCTCCGACCCAAATCTTAGCCGGCGAACTTGGCCGAGCGTTGAGATATCGTGTCGCTTAGAAAGGGGTATGGGAGAAGTGCTTTCACGAATGAGCTTCTCTTTCTCTCTCTCTCTCTCTCTTTCGACTATTTTCCGCGATTCTCCAGTACCTACGTTCCCTTTAATGTTCTACGGGATTTCCCCATCGAGCTTAAACGGCTTTTCGTTGCTTCTTCGAAATACAACAAGACCGCTATGGGCTTTCATTCTGTCTCCGTCTATCTCTGTTTTTGTCTCTCTCACTCTCTCTCTCTCTCTCTCTCTCTCTCTCTCTCTCTCTCTCTCTCTCTCTCTCTTTCTTAAATACGCAACGGCTTAAATGCAATCTGTAAATTACGAGTTTGGATCTTCTCTAGGTGCTGCATAACAAGCCCTAACGTCTCTCTCTCTCTCTCTCTCTCTCTCTCTCTCTCTCTCTCTCTCTCTTTCTCTTTGTATCTTCCGAGGAAATACTACCGAGATTTACTTTTATACCGGGTGATCAAAATGTCACCAAGATCTCTATCGAAGGATTCTATCGTATTTGTATCGATCTTATTTAATTGCGACAGAGGATAAAATGATTTCCCTCTTATCGCGATATAATTCCTTAACCTGTTTCCTTAGGTGTATCTTTCTAACCGGAAGTCGGAACGATCGTATCGATTCGTAACTTCCCGATCTTGTGGCTTCGTGTAAACACGTTTCTTGTTCGTAGATACAAGAGCCTCGTGAAAGAAAAACGTTCGGTTCAACGGTTTATTTCTTCTCTTTCTTTTTTTTTTCCTTCCTTTCTTCTCTCTGTTTTTTTTTTCTTCTCAGCAAGTATGTGGTCAGAACGTTAGAAAATCTTTGAATCGGTCGAGAAGTCCAAAGCCGCATTACTCATCCTTCGTGGTTATCCTTCGAGCGCGCAAACTCGAACTTGTCTTTCCAGAAGAGAAATCAAAGATCATTTTCAACACACGAGTACATACGGTGCTTCTTTTTTGATCCTTTTTCCAATGCAATGTATAAGATATATGTACGTCCGCACGAAGAGAGAACGGATATAAATGTATGTCGGATCGTTACGATCAAAGCGGTTTCGTTGTTTTGATTCTGTCAAGAATTTCTGTCTACCCTTTTTTTCTTTCTTTTTCCATTTTTTTCCTCCCCCCCTCTCTCTCTCTCTCTCTTTATTTCTTTTTTTCTTTCCTTTTTCTTTCTCTCTTCTTTTTTTTTTTTCTTTACGTATACACCATGGCCGAGCTATAATTATTACTCGAAGCGACGATCTGCGTCGTGGTCAAAGCCACAACGGCGTACACTGGAGATTGATACCAGAGGCACATCGGACAAATGGCTACTATTCGTCCCTTGAAAACCGTAATACGCGGAGTCTGCCTAGTTGTCCGGTCTAACACACGTAGATAGATACATACACACATACAAACAAACTCATATACGCACGTACGTACACACGTACATGCATGCATACGCATATACATACGCACGGCCGAGTGACAAAGAGTCTCCCTGTTGTAGCTTCTGCGGCACGCGCGCACGCGGACATTGCGAATACGATGTGAATGTGACTTCTGGGTGGTAGATCGTAATTACCATAAGTCGTGAAATATGACTTCATGATGACGTGCTCGGTAGGACAAATGGAACAGGCGGCGACGGACCGACCAGTAATGTCGCTCGACGTTCGCCACCCGCCCTTTCTGCTTGCCCCTCTTCCTTTTTTCGTCCTTTTGTAACTGCCATCTTTGAAAAAGGAGAATAGAGCCAAGCACGACCCGATATTATTTCCGTCGAAAGTGGACGTCACCATTCTCTGACGTAAACTGCTCGTAAAGATTTACTTCTCTTTCTCTATATCTCCAATCTCTCTCTCTCTCTCTCTCTCTCTCTCTCTCTTCTCAGTCTTTTTCACCGATATATACTTCGTTTTACATCTTTCTCTCCTTCTATCTCTCTCTCTCTCTCTCTCTCTCTCTCTCTCTCTGTCTGTCTGTCTGTCTCTCTCTTTCTCTCTTTACCAAGCCCGCCCCGATTTAAGGGTCGTTAATTTAAAACGAGCCGCTTTACGTGATCCCGAATTTCCAGGAAAAGCACTCTGAAAACTAGATACGGCTTGTCTTTTACAAGCTGGCTTTGTTAGAAACTTTCGGATGTATGATAATACCGTTCTAACTGTATTAAACTGGTAAATGAGTTGTCGGCCGTTGCCGTTTCTGTCCGCCCCCTCTCTTCGTAGATGCAACGAAAGTCTGACGAGAATGCAAATTACGCTCATTGTCCTCGCGGTGAGCTCGTTAATTCTCGTCTAGACGCCTCTATTATCTTCCTTCCTTGCTTATGTTTTCTTGTTTGTATCTATCTTTCTCTCTCTTTCTCTCTCCCTTTCTCTACCTCTCTCTTCCTCTTTTGTATTTATCCATGACGATTCATAATATCGATATTTTTCTTCGCGACGTCAAATTTATTCGATTTATTTATCGTCTTCGCAAGTCACGTATCCCTAGGCTTCTTTCCTTAAATATTTTTTTTTCAGATTCCTAACGTCGTCGGAATTCTATCCCCTCGAGGCACATACATCTTCCTAACAACGCACGTACCGATTCGGAGCGTGTTTCCTCGGGACATAAAACACGAGTTGTAAGACGTAAAACGGTAATCCCATTAGTCTAGGCACGTTCTTTCCGAGCTTTCGTTTCTACCTAACTCGTACGCTAGAGTAGGTACTTCTTCTTTGAAAATTTTCTAGTCTTATCGATCTCGTGGAAACTTCTCTTTTCGAAAAGGAAAAAAAAAAAAAAAAATACAGGAAAAAAAAAGAGGAAAATGTCTCGAACCTTTCGATCTCTTTCGGATACACCTATACTCTGTATGGGTATATATATTTAAAAAAAAAAAAAAAAACCGAAGAAAAAACAAGAGAAAAAAAGATAGAAAAAAGAAAGAAAAAAATATCGACCACCGTCGATAAGCAAACGTCAAAGCTTACTCGTGTATCTTTAGGAATGATGGTGGAGAACGACGGAAGGGGAACGACCGTCTGCTTGGCTGGCTCATAGCCAATGTAGAAAACGTAGCGAAAGGACGACTCAAAGATTCGCTCCATAAAGGATTTAATCCGGCTCAACTCGGCTCAACGGTAAGCAAAAGGAAAAGAAAGTCGAAGAGTAGGAAAGAGGAAGAGAGAACAGATTTCTCTCTCTTTCTCTCTCTCTCTCTCTCTCTCTCTCTCTCTCTCTCTCTCTCTTTCTGTGTATTTACGAGTATATGTATATACTCGTGTCTCTGAATGGATTTAAAAATAGACGATAATAATAATTAGCATTCTCGTGGCATCGTTGTCAAGCCTCCCGTCGTCCCACACGCGTCGTACTTTCCGGCGCAAAAGAAAAAGAGAAAGATAAAAATTAAATAAGCAATGAATGATAAAGAGAGAAAAGAAGAGAATTTAAATATAATGCCTGGACAATGACGAGCGTAGGACGAAAATGTCGCCGTGGAAGAAACTTTATATGTATATCGTACGCTTTGTGGAACCACAGAAAAGAGAAGAAGAAGAAGAAAGCGAGAGAGAGAGAGAGAGAGAGAGAGAGGAGAGAGAGAGAGAGGGTAGGAGAGAGGTAGAAGGGTGTGGGAGAGACGAACGATCGCTCGATTAATATTCAGCGCTCGAAATATGAACGGAAAGGAAGGATGAGGATGACGAGAAGGTGAAGCGCGAGGGGTGGAAAAGGGAGGTGGTTAAGGGGGTACGGGACCGAGGGGTGTCCAAGTGTTAGCGCTCTTTTATTAAAACGTAACGGTGCGAAAAAGTAATATTCGGCTTACGCCAACGAACCGCAAGGGGGGAGAAGGGCTCCGTTCGAATTCGTCGATTCTGCGCTTTGTGCGAGCTGGGAAAAAAGTTTCCTGCGGGTTCTGGCGTTTTATAGAAGAGAGAGAGAGAGAGAGAGAGAGAGAGAGAGAGAGAGAGAGAGAGAGAGAGAGAGATTTGACGGTGTTTGGAAAAAGAAGAGGACTCGAGAGTGATCCAGACGTATCGTTGTTGCACGAATTCCATCGTTTCGTTTAGTAAAATAAATTTTATATTTTCGTTTTATATTTCGTTCTTTCTTTCTCTTTTTTTTTTTTTTATTTTTTATTTTGTTTCTCTTTTCGTTCTTTCTCCTTCTAATAATTTATCGTAATATTTTCACAGTTTGATATTTTTTCCCCTAATATCGCGCAATGTGATCATTAATTGATCGAAGGAAGGTTAACATCAGTCGAATAAAAAATTCTATCTTGCCAAACGAATATTTCTATAACTTGGCGTTCAATACTAGCAAATTTCATTGAATTTAGTAGAAACGATAGTGGTGGTCGTGTTGATACACTACTACTGTTGCTACTACTGCTGTTATTGCTGCTACTACTGTTGGTACTGCTGGTGCTGGTACTGGTTGGTGCTGGTGCCGTTGCTGATGCTGTTGCTCTGCTATGCTTCCTCTTTAAAACTCCTCCATGCGAAAAGCTGATACGCTGTAGGTATATTCATACCGAATGTATAACAGGATTAAAAGCATGGAGCAAATATAGGAATGAAACATGCGCAGAAGAAGAATTTCATTTTCTAAGCTGAGCTAGATATCTTAACAAATCGTAATTTGCTTTTGGTAGCACTTTTCAAACCGTAGATCATTCCTATTCAACACTCTAATACTATTATCTACCGGAATTGAATTAATCGAACTTTTTTTTTTCTTTTCGTTTCCTCTATTCCTCGTATCATGTTTTTTCCCTCATTGAACGATGAATTCAAGGAGAGAATGAAGATATAGAGAAGACATTTAAACGAACATTTAACGATATTTATCTCATTCGTTGCGATTCAATCCTTTAAGATTATTAGGAAAAAGGAATTTAAAATGAACGGACTAAGCTAGAACGATCCCAGAAACGTTATCGAATAATTAACGAGAAATAACTAATATCCGATCTTCGAAAGTAAATTTTCTCATCTTTAAGTCGAAGTTGAATAATTCCAAGTTCCTTTCGTTAAGATACTTTTTCTTTTATGTACTCGTATATCATCTCTTTCTCTTTCTCTCTCTCTCCCCCCCCCTCTCTCTCTCTCTTTCGAAAGAGAGAAATGAAATAAGATATAAAAAAAAGAAATGATCTTCTCAAATGAACGCGAAAAGTTAGGAAATGGTGTTGAGGAAACGACAAGTAGTAATAGAAGAAAGTTATTTCCAATACGGTGAAACGAAGATAGAGGTCACTGAAGTGATAGCAAAGAGTAGGTGTAGTCTTTTCGTAAAAGACATAGAAAGGGGGAGAGAGAGAGAGAGAGAGAGAGAAAGAATCAACTTAAACTTTTCTTTCCGCACGCACGGACTAAATTGAATTCCGTACGAAGTTTCTTATAGTCATCGTGGGTATCCAACAGCGAGGCGTCCAATTGTCATGGCAGACTTGCCGTAATGACCGTTTTCGTTCAAAAGGGTGGAAAACTTTTGTCAGCGCCTATTTTCATATTTTTCTAGCGTAGACTTTGGATGAAAGGAATGGTCCGGGGGAAAAAGAAAAAAAAAAAAAAAAAAAGAAAGGAAAAAAAAAATTAGAAAAGAAAAAAAGAAAGAACGAAAGGAAAAAAAGTATTTTCATAACTTCTCGAGAATAAGTCGCATGATTCATTTCTTCTCGAGCATCTCATGAATCTCCTTATAGGCAAACATTCCAATTTATATATCGGAGTAACGATCAATTTATTACGAATACTTCGTGAAAATAGAGCGATAAGAATGATAAGAATAAAAGAAGAAGAAGAAGAAGAAGAAGAAGAAGAAAAAAGAGGAGATGGAAATAGAGGTGTAGGAGAAGAAAAAGTAGTAGGAGTGTAGAGACATTCGCTAATTTTTTTGCTCTCCCTTACTCCACCTCTCGCGATACCCCCTCCCTTTCACCCAAGTCGTACGTGCACCTCTTAATTCGCTAGAATTAATGAGCAATCAATATGCGTCGTGAATAAAACGCAACCGCGCGAGATATCGGTCTTCGATGCATTCGTAATCGGTATCCTCAACACGCGGAACGTTCATCGATGAATAAAAGATGTTGCGAAATTAATTAAACGTTTCGTTCCTTTTACTCTTGAAGAGACAGAAACCGAAAGAGAGAAAGAGACAGAGAGAAAAAGAGAAACAGAAAGAGAGGGAGAGAGAAGAGATTCGGTCTGAAGAGTAGTAAATTTACCGTTCTCATTAACCATCGCTACAACGAATCCTTTGTTGTAGTTTCTCAAGCAGCACTCCTCTTACGTAAAAATGTTCACGTTGATCATGATGACGGCCTTCTTCAACCCAAAAATATAAGGATAAAAGGCGACCTCGAGAAACGATGACTCACCCGTCTTTAATCTTCCGACAAAGGAGGCGTTTATGATCCTATCGATGACAGCGACATTAAGAACGATTTACCATTATTAGATCGAAATTTCAACCATCTTCTTTTCTCCTCGTCCTCCTCTTTCTCTTCTTCCTCCTCTTCCTCTTCCTCTTCCTCTTCCTCTTCCTCTTCCACTCTCCTCTACCTACGTCAGGAAAACCGGAAGATTCACCTTTTAACTGCTTTCAACGTATAGTAAAGTACCTAACCTCTCCTATCCAATGGGGTGGTGAGTCTCTTTAAAAGGAGGAACGAAAAATATACTGTGAAGTTCACATGCCATGAAATGGGCGGACATCGAACGGGACGATCGCCATTACTTGACGATCTTTTCTTTCATTTTCTCTCTCTCTCTCTCTCTCTCTCTCTCTCTCTCTCTCTTTCTTTCTTTCTTTATTTTTTTCTCTTTCACTCGTGAAAAAGACTCGAAAGAACGGTAGTAGGTAGGGGGTAGCGCAACATACCCTCGCTTCCTTTTACGGTTCCACTCGTATTTGCAAATCGCTCTTTCGCTGAGTTTTATACTGTTCGCCTCATAAACTAAGGAGATCGTACGTGAATTGTTCGGCCACACAATTCTTCTTTCTTTTCTACTATCCGTTACGAGGGATTGGAAACATTTTTCTTTTTCTAGAATTATCTCTCTCTTT
>NC_057692.1:1224717-1244607 GCF_014466175.1 Vespula pensylvanica | reverse complement strand
TTTTTTTTTTTTTGTTTATGTATATAAGCAACATCTTTAATTTTCTTCCTCTTACAGTTTCTCTTTCTTTTTCTTTCTCTTCTCTTCTTTTATTTTTCTTGTTTCAATAACGACAACGTGCAATAATAGCTCGTAATTCTTCGTTTTCCTTTTCTTTTTTCTCTTTTTTTAATTTCTTCCTTCTCTCTCCTCCTTTATCTTTACATCGTTTTATCACCAAGCGATAATTTTCAATCGCAAGATTCCCGATCGTCTATCCTTGGTAGCATTTATCTCGTCGAACTACGACAACCACGACGACGACGACGACGACGACGACGACAACGTGACAAGGACGCCGTTTAACGTTCCTTCGACTCATCGACGCGATTTCATTGCTGGTTTCAAGCAGCATCGAGTCGACGATGACTCGATGAACTTCGAGCCACGGAACCGTAATTCATCGTTAGCTCGTTGGTGAGAGAGAAAGAAGCATAACCGATAATGAGACTGACAGGGTGGTTTTTGCGATTTCGAGTATCGCTCGTTTTCCAACGCAGAATAATTATCGGCCGTACACGATTTAGCCTTTTTGGACTGGATAATTGGGACCTTAATGAGATTGTTCAAGGAAAAGAGAGAGAGAGAGAGAGAGAGAGAGAGAGGAATTACCAGCTTCCAATTAAAATCCATCTCTCTTACTATCGCAGTTCCTCCCTCACTCTATCGAAAAAAAAAAAAAGAAAATTATCAATTAATTTTCTTTTCGCAAATTTTTCAATCGAACAAGACTATAAACAATTTCGTAATAAATTGTATCATACCCGTCTTAAAGAGAGATAAAGAGAGATAGATAGATAAACAAGAAGTGAGAGAGAGAGAGAGAGAGAGAGAGAGAGAGAGAGAGAGAGAGAGAGAGAGAGAAAGAGAGAATAACGTTGACAGGCGATTCGTTCTTAGATTATGTTTTATGCCTGGCGGAAACGGCTCGGCAAGAGATCCTCCCCACTCTAGATCTCCTTCAACAAGGAGAGATCCGTAAAGACTAGAACGATGAGGAAGGAGGAAGAGAAGATGGCCACATTGTTTCGCCGTTGTTCCGTTGGAACAATGTGAGTACTTCTCCTGGACGCCCTAACGAACGCCCACGACTATCTATTATAAGAGCCACGTAGCTACGTTGGATGCTGCGTACGCCTTGACTATTATCGTATCTCATCCCCCTTATCTTTTACCTTGCTTCTCTTCCTTCTCACTCTCTCTCTCTCTCTCTCTCTCTCTCTCTCTCTCTCTCTCTCTCTCTCTTTCTTAGTCACTCACTCACTCGCTCATTCGCTCACTCGCTCACTTTATCTTTATCTATCTCTCTTTTTTCTCTCCTTTCCTATATTTTGCATACAAAAAGTCTAAGTTCATTGTCAGGTAAATTAAAATCTAAAAAATAATGTAAAAACTTCACGAAGGCGACGAGAAAGGAATTTCTATTTCTTTTATTTTCAATGAATTTCTTTCCTTTCGATTGAATTTCTTGGATATTTTTATTAAGGGACATTGAAAAGAAAATAGAATAAAATAGAATGGAATGAAATAAAATGAAGAAAAGAGAGGGAAAGGAAAAAAAAAAAGTAATAGAATAATATTTCTAAAAGTTCGTCGAGAAGTGTAAGTTCGATGGAACACGAGAAGAATGAAAATGCATGGGGGATTTTGTTCGATGAATATCCTATTAGTTTCTGTCATGCAGACTAGCCATTCGTTATATTTAAAATATTCGATCGCGGTCATCGCGGATACCGGATGGATCGTGGTATTCGATAGAATTTCCGAAGCAGTGTCGTGCTTGTCAGCTATAAAGGCATCTATTTGCAATTCCCCAGCATCCAGCCTCGGCATGTCGTGAAACATCAATCGGTTCTGAATTCTTAGAATTCCACGTGAATCATGCCACATCTAACCTAGCTACCTAATCTATACTCTCTCCTTCTCTCTCTCTCTCTCTCTCTCTCTCTCTACTTCTAGCTCTATCTCTATGTCTGTCTCTATCTCTATCTCTATCTCTATGTTCGTCTCTGTCCACTCTTTCCTCATATTCAAGAAGTAGGTATTTGCGTATTAACTGCGATTTTTTTTCTAAGCTTTCTATCCATTTTCTATCGTGTGCGTACGTTACGTATGAGCTGTTATTAGAAGAGTTTTGTCGTTAGACGTAGGCGTCCTCAATCGATCGATTTTAATGATTTCGAAGAAATCTGTGCAGAGATACAAAGCGAATTATTTTAACTTTCTATTCGTATATATACATATACGTATAGAGATTCATGCACGTATAGGTATATAGATGTACATGTGGTAGTAACAGTCGACTCTGGTTGATTCAGTGGAATAGCGAGAAGTAGAAGAGAAGATGGCCAATTATAGGAGAACGCGAAACATCTTGAACGCACTACATATTTATGTACGTTAGATCGCACCGCTTCACCTATGTTCATTTCGTTCGTCGTCCCGTGTAATCCGATATGCAGATGTCCGTACGTGCGTCGAGATTCTCTCTGTCTTTCTCTCTCTCGTAATAGGCTCAAGGCGATCGCGGTTTACGAAGAGGTTGAAACTTGTAAATAATCAAATGGGAGAGTCTATTTTCGAAACGAACCGTAAACGAGCATTTGGAACGAATACATATAATTCTCAAAAAAAAAAAAAAAAAACAAAGAAAGAAAAAAGAAAAAGAAATTCACCTTTCAACGAATCTATCCTTCTTCTTCTTTTTACTTCTTAAGGGAGAAGAAAAACGTTTGAAAGACGAGTCTTCGTTTATTAAGAGAAACGAATATAAAAAGAGAAAAGAAAAAAAAAAAAAAACAAGAAAAAAGGAAAATATAAAGAGGGAGAACTGAAGCCGGAAGACCTAGTAAATGCTATGGTTCTTCGAACTCGAAAAAGTTCTACAGAAAAGCTTCGCAAGCTTCTTGTCGAGTTGCGTATGGCTTCATAGTTTCATAGATAAGTAAAGAGAGATAGACAGATAGACAGACAGACAGACAGACAGATAAACAGACAGAGACAGAGAGAAAGATAGGGAGAGAGAGAGAGAGAGACGCATGACTTAATCGATCCACCTTCGGTCAATGCTCGCGAGAAGAGAAGACATTATGGTTCTCCCTTGCGTGTCTTTGCCCTTTCTCTCTCTTTCTTATATAGAATATATATATTCGTGACTAGTTTAGCGGCTTTCTCTTATTTATTCTCTCTCTCTCTCTCTCTCTCTCTCTTTTTCTCTCTCAACGTCAGTGGTTTATTCCCTCTGGAACGTTTTACCTTCGCTTCTAGGATATTATGCGAAGAAACAAAGGATACCTAGCTCCGATACACCGTATCTACGAGATCGCTTAGAAATAGATAAATTTATAGGCTCGCTTTAAACTACGAGCTCTAACTCCTCGGTCTTCGTTAACGGATCTCTTATCTATCTACTCCTTGCAATCTTTTTTAGCCTGATTTTGTATATATATATATATATATATATATTCTTTCGCCATCCTTCGACGATAATCCGTCGCGTTAAAAATCGATCAAAAATCGTTTTCGTTCACGTTATTACGTATATTTTATACACCTCTAGAGACTCGCAAAGTTTTAATATCTAAAAAAAAAGTTTGCTTTTTTTAGATATACATACGTATATTTCTCTCTTAAAGGCATCGAAAAACAATGGCGGATGCCCGAAGGCAACCGATAGGAACGCTTTTACAAGAACGTATTTCGGTGCCGAAGTAAATCATGGCTGGCTCGATAAAAATGCATCGATGATGAATGGATCGGCGATGCGGACAACCTATAATCCAGAAACAATGTAGCGAATGAATAAAAATGAGATAATGCCAGCGCCCGGACTCGTTGCGGTTCAACGAAGAGAAGAGAAGTGAAAAGAAAAGAAGAAAAGAAAAGAAAAGAAAAGAAAAGAAAAGAAAAGAAAAGTAAAGTAAAGATGGAAGAAGTGAGGAAAAGGTAGAAAGAAAGAGAGAGAGAGAGAGAGAAAGAGAGAAAGAATTTTTCTTTCCATTTCCTCCCTATATTCTTCTACCTCTTCTTTATCTTCAACTTATTCTCACCTTTTAAATATCAAACGATCTATTTGAAATCGATTTGGAATTTGAAAACTACCCGATCGTTGATAACAATGATATAGTCGATGATATTTGTCCGAGTGACAGGAGGATGTTCTTTAAGAGGGGACATTTGTGTTCCGAACGTAATTCCGAACGGCGATATGAGAATTTCGTGCAACGCATCGGAAATTCAAATTTATTCGTCGTAGGGTGGCATCGACTCTCGATAAAGGTGAGCAGTAGAGTGATGCAGGAGTAGGAGGAGTAAGAGTAGGAGTAAGAGTAGGAGTAGTAGGAGTAGGAGGAGTAAGAGATGGACGAGGAGAAGGGTAGAAGGGTGGAGGGGGATGCTGCAACGTGAACCAATCGAAGCTTGTGCGGTTGATTCGCGCGTGTCACCGCGCGTGCTTGCTCACGTGCCTCTGTCCCGTGTGGTCCTGTCGTTGCGCATAAATGAACCGAAGTTTCTATCCTTGTCTCTTCATCTCTGTCTCTCTCTCTCTCTCTCTCTCTCTCTCTCTCTCTTTATTTTCATATATATATATATATGTATATATTTTTCTCTTTCTCTCTCTCTCTCTTTGCATTTGATGCTGCATTTAAATTCGTAATCAACAAGTCCTTTGTAAAATTTTTTTCTATATCAACATTTATGAATTTCCATAACATAAAAGTAAAGGAAAATATGTCGTTTGATATGGAACGTCGATGATTTCTTCTATGCTTCTTGGAAAATCAGGAAAAAATATCTAAGCGAGATTTAAAAGTAAGATATATATATATATATATATATATATATATATATATCTTGTTTCTTTATATAATAGTAAAGACGTAGACGTACAGAGAACTCGAGATCACCGTAAGTCAAGTCAAGTCAGTCAGTCAGTTATCGATGTGTGATTCATGTTGACTACCTTGAAGACCGTTCTTACGATGTTTCTCTTACAGAGAAGAGAAGAGAAGAGAAGAGAAGAGAAGAGAAGGTGGAGTTGGAGGAGGAGATGGAAAAGGAGGAGAAGGAGGAGGAGGAGGAGGAGGAGGAGGAAAAAGAAGGAGGAAGAAAAGAGGAAGAAGCTTTCCAAGAAACCACCACCCGTCGCGCCAGCACACGACGAATAACAAACGATTCTATTATCGGAGTGCTTCTCGAGTAGTCACTGTCCTCCTCCTCCTCTTCCTCCTTCTCCTTCTCCTCCTTCTCCTCCTCCTCTTTCTCTTCTTCCTACTTCTTCTCTTTCTTCTCCTACTCCTTCTTCTCCTTCTGCTTCTCCTCTTAACTCTTTCCATTTCTTCCTTTTCTTATTCTTCTTCTACAACGTTACGACGGAGTCGCGGAAGGCGGCAAATATTTCTCGACAAATCCACTGTATTTACGATGAAAAGAAAGAAAGGCAGATCTGCTCTCTCTCTCTCTCTTTTCTCTCTCTCTCTCTCTCTCTCTCTCTTTCTCTCTCTCTGTCTCTGTCTCTTTCTCTCTGCCTTTTCTTTCTTTCTCTCTCTCTTTCTGTCTATCTCCCTTTCTATCTCTCTTTCTCTTTTTCTTTTTCTTTCTATAATGCTTGAAAGTCGAGTTCGATGCGAAGAGACTCGGTCTATATTTTCACGAAAAATATTCCAGAGATATGTTAGCATCTAGTTTACAGATTGGATTACACGTAGAATAGAGGCGAGTACATGAATTTCATGGAATTTCTCTCCTATTTTATTAATAAATGAAATAGAAGAGGAAAGGAAAGGGGAAGAAGAAGAAATTAAGAAATATAATAAAGAAATAAATAAATAAAGAAAGAAAGAAAGAAAGAAATTTTAATAATGATAAAAATTAGACAAAGTGGACAACATTGAGAGAAAATATATTTTCGACGAGCGTAGTTTCCATTGACGATTAATACTCGACGATATTTCGCGTATTCGCGATTGAAGATAGAATTTCTCTTTTGTTTTCGCTGATAAATGAAACAGAAAGAAATCAAATGAAATAAAATGGAATAAAAACGAAATAAACGAAACAATAATAATAATAATAATAATAATAATAATAATAATAATAATAATAATAATAATAATAATAATAATAATAATAATAATAAAATTTCTGTTTCGTTGACGATTCGGACGACAAAAAGAAAATATAATAAAATAAAATACAAAAAATAAATGATGAGTAAAAAGAAAAGAAAAGAAAAAGAGAAATAATAATAAGAAAAATTAGACAAGGAGAAAAATATCGAAGAAAGCTCACCCTTAACAAACGTCGTCGTTTCCATTGACGACGAACGGTGGTCAACGATATTCCGTATTCACGGTTCGAGATAATTCCTCGGATCCTAACAATATCGAGTCAGCGTGAATTGCCTCATGAATCTTCCTCTGAGCGTTTATTCGCTTGGCGGTCGCGTAACTCTCGTAGATTTAGTGCATTCGTCGGACACACCTGACCGAAAGGCAACAACAACGTTGCCAACGAGCATGAGGAACCGGTCGGCGATTCTACGCGCGAGTTCCAACCTCGCCTTCGATGTTACCAGTCGATTGTCCGTTGAAAATCGCAGCAGAAAATGTCGGAAGCGTTATAGCAGCCCAACAAAACTGAGTTGGGTTTAGTTGGCATGTTTATACCGTGAACGGGCTTTTACGCCTCTTACTTATTTTTTTTCTTTCTTTCTTTTTTTCTTTCATTCATTCCTTCATTCATTCATTTCTTTCATTCATTTCTTTCCGACGTCATCCCGCTTACCGAACGACTTTTCAACAGGATATCAATATTTTTCCAAAAGAACGCGTTAACAACGTTGGACAGATATGTCCTCTCGTTTACGATAATTACGTTACCATGCATGTTTCGTAAAAAAATAAAATTATAAACGATAGGATTATATGTATTCTCTCTCTCTCTCTCTCTCTCTCTCTCTCTCTCTCTTATTATTTACGTGAGCGTAAATCTTTCACGGCGAAGGAGAAAAAAATATCGAAAATTAAATATGAAATATTAAAGACCAACGATGAAAGGGGCAACCGGCGCTTTTCATTTCGGGGTTCGAGAAAAAAGATAAAAATGAAACAAAAAATGAAGAAAATGAAAGTAAATGCTAAAAGAAGGATAAAAAGAAAAGAAAAAGAAAACGACCGAGGAAAATGGAAAAAGAAAAAATATAAGTGCATGAGAGTATGAAAGCGGAGCTGCCAGAAAATCTCTCTCTCTCTCTCTCTCTCTCTCTCTCTCTCTCTCTCTCTCTCTCTCTCCCTCTCTCTTATACTTGGGCAATGACCGAGTCTGACCAAATCGACGTCTATCTACTTGGCAAAGTCGACTGGTCTAGCCCGAACCAACGTCCACCCCTTTGAAGTGCGGGTAGCCAAGCGTCTCCTTCTCTTCCTGTTCCTCTCATTTCTCTTCATGTCCCTCCTCCTCCTCCTCCACCTCCACTTCCTCCTCCTCTTCCTCCTCCTCTTCTAAGCTAGCAAAAGCATGCAACCAAGCTCGTTCATCCGTCCATGTCCCTCTATCCCTCAAACCGTGGCTACCGATCGAGCGCACCTGAAAGCGTGATTTTTGATTCAAACCAACGTTCTCGACCGGACATACTCGGCTGCTATAGTCCGTACCAAGCATACGTATAGTAAGTCGGATGTGCGGAGGAAAGATTGAAGAAGAAGAAGAGAAAGAGAAAGAGAAAGAAAAGGAGGAAGAAGTGGAGGAGGTGGAAGATAAAGAAGAAAAGAGGATTTTCGTAATACGGCACGTAAAATCGCCGAAGCGAAATACTTTTTGCTTTAACGAGTTTTCTCTAAAAGAAGATAAAATGATTTTTCGTGTATTCGAAGATCTCTTCTCGAAAAAAGATAAAGAAAAAAAGAGAAATATAAACGGGGAAATCGAATATGGAACGTTATTATGATATTCTGCTTTTTCTCCATTGGTAATTAAAAAACTCATTTGTAATTCTAAATCAAAAAACAAAGTAACAAATATTAATAAATAAATAGAAACAAGAAAAAGCAAGCGAACGAACAAACTGAAGAAAAACAAACATGAAAGTAAAAATCAATTATCGATGTTAACGACCATTTCCTAACGTCAACGTTCCATCGAATTGAGTTATTGTTACGTTGAAAAGTATACAACAGTGGTCTACTCGATTCGGCTTTTTTCGTTCTATGATCTGTCAGGATACTTTGACAATGAACGCGTGTAAACAAACGTGATACACGAGTTCGCTGTTTCGTTAACAGATAGGAAGAAAAAGAAAGAAAAAAAAAAAAGAAGAAAAAAAGAATCGAGAGCGAATTTTTATAAAATCTCACGATACCCTAGGCTAATATTTTTCCTCTATTTTATACGTCACTTTTTGCTACTATCGCTTTACGCCCATCGGCGGACGCTAAACTTCTAGATACTCTCTCTCTCCCCTACTATAAAACTCACGTTATTTTTTTTCCTCGAGCTAGCTTATCCTGCTGATCATTCGTATAGAAATATAAAAAAAAAAAAAAAAAAAAAGAGAGAAATTGAAAGGACGAGCTACAAATTCGATCTATCGATAGTGTATCGTTGAATGATGTTACAGCTACGAAATCCGTCGATGTTTAACGATCGATAGTTGTTGTAAATCGTTTCACCATTTTAGATATTAAATATTCTTTCATCTTCTCTCTCTCTCTCTCTCTCTCTCTCTCTTTCTCTATCTCTCTATCTCTCTCTCTCTCCAACTGGTGGGTCGTTTCCGATCGTTTATGGAGCGCGATAGTCAAGTAGATCCTTTGGTCGTTACCTTGCATGGAAGGCAAGGCATACAAACTGTTAGGAGTGTTGTAAAATGTGCAACTTAAAATGCATAAGTTTTTCTATGCATCGAAGAGAGATAGGGAGAAAACCTTTGAAGTTTCACCGCGGTGTGTAGAACGCGGCCATTCTTGTAAATCCTCGCGGGCGCAGAACGATCATTATAAATAAAGAGGCATACAATAGACGGGTATAAAACCAGGTAGAGACAGCCATTAGCATCGTCGTACCCGTTACCATTTATTCAAGGAAGACGAGGCTATCGATTGCTGGGACGCTGATCGTTATTAACTCATTAAGTCGAGACGCCTCGTCCTTAAAAGACTATTAAATACATTTTTTCTTCTTTTTCCTCTAAGGATCGATGTCAACCATCCTTTCTCTCCTGGAATATCGAATTTTCCATCTTTTTTTTTTTCTTTCTTCTTTTCTATTTCGTTCGTCTTTCCAATTATTGCAACCCTCCCTTATCAAATTTCCTCATTTCGAATTATTTACCATCCTATTTTTTAACATTTTCTTGTAATTACCATTTTTTTTTCTTTTTTTCTATTTTTATCGACGATCGAACGACTCCGAAGATTCATTCGGACGATGATCGGAATTATGAGATTGAGAAAGAAAAAAGAAGAAAAATAAATAAATAGATAGATGGATAAATAGATGGATGAATGAATAAATAAGAAAAAAAAGAAAAAAAGGAGGAGATTTATGTTGGAAACTGAACGTTCGCGATAACCTTCTTACTACTTAAAAGCGATGGTGTAACACTCGTCGCAACTTCCGGCCGGCTGTTCTCCGCCAAAGCGGAGAACGGAACTTCACCGACGATCCGGTGGTGGTCCCTGCCGGGTAAAGAAACCCACAGGGAAAGAGATACGCTCTGTGGATGAACCACGTGAATCGTCGAGCAGCACGCGTTTCGTTCCCGTGAATTATGGCACATTGTTTCCAGAGCTTCGTGCTAACCGGTAGGTCGTATGACCACGAGTATCTATCTAGCTTTTATTTTTTTCTTTATCTTTTTCCTTTATTTTCTTTTACCCCTCTCCTCTCTCGCTCTTTCTCTTCCTCCCTTCCTTTCTTTCTTTTGTATTCAACCCTTTTTTTATCATAACTTTTATAAAGCGATGTTTCTTAGAAAATCTCTACCTGCAACGTCAAACCATAAATAAATGTTTGCGACCTTACGATTCTTATTACAATGCTGTCCCGTCGTTTTATTTTTTAATCCTTCATTTTATCTCTCTGTCTCTCTGTTTCTTATTATCTCTCTTTGTCTCTCTTTGTCTCTCTCTCTCTCTCTCTCTCTCTCTCTCTCTCTCTCTCGCTCTCTTCTCTCCCTCTTTTCCTCTTTAGGTTTTGGTCTTGTTACAAAGGGTAACAAGAATTTGATCAAAGCAGTGAAAAGGAGTACCATGGGACCTCAATAATGTGGTGTACTACGTCATAGCCATTAGATGAACGCTAACGAGCATCCTCTTGAGATAGTTCGATGTTAGGTCGATCGGTTAGACTCCTTGTTCTGATAGCGCGCAATGGATCGAACAGATTCAACGTGTAAAGCATTCCGAGCCTTCTCTCTACAATCACAAATCCACGCTTCACATTGATCCCTTTTACCTTTGGATCACTTCGATCTCTCTTTGACGAGTCCTTCCTTTACCCTGTTAGAAACAACCAGTCTGCTTTGTGAAATCTTTAGCGAAAATGATTTAATATCATCGTTCGATTCTCTGTTAGAACGATAAACAGAAAAGAGCGATGGTTGTTTTAAAAATATACAATAATTTATCGATGATGAAAGAATATCCTCGATGATAATTTACGATCGATTCAAATCGAATCGGAAACGTGTCGTTCTAACTTCGTACTGATTATAAATATACCGACTAATAACATTTCTTCGATCTCGCATAAGAAAATATAATATTAACAAATTTATTTACAACGATTTGATGTCGAAGCCATTGGGCCGGTTTTGCAAAGTCGCGATTAACAGAGAATGATCGATGGGAGTTGAATTCTTTTGCTTGCAACGACGAAGAAGGCGGCAGGAAGATGGTTCATAAGTCATGCTTAAGCATGCGTGTGTGCTCTGAGCAAAAGAGGAAGGGGGAGACGTAGACAGAGAGACAGAGACAGAAAGAGAGAGAGAAGACAGAGAGAGAGAGAGAAAGAAGCGCTATAGATCCTTAGCCGTATGGTGAACCGACAAGAACAATGCTCCCAGCAGGAGGAGGAACGTACGGCCTTAGAAGGCCAGTAAATTACGGGCATCATAAAAAATCCATGATGTAGTCATCGCGTGGTCATTAGCGACAGACCAGCAGCAGCGGCAACAGCAACAGGAACAGCAAAGCCTATCTTCTTCCTCTCTTTTCTTTCCGAAGTGCAATCGAGCGAATAAAGACAGACAGACAGAGAGAGAGAGAGAGAGAGAGAGAGAGAGAGAGAGAGAGAGAGAGGTAGAGATAGAGATAAAGATAAAGAGAAAGAGAGAAAAGAGCAAGCAACCCTCGACGTCCAACTTCTCAACGTACTACCGTTTTCCTTTTGTTTCTCTACGATCGCAAACGCGAAGGACGTATCTCGATGTTCCATCTAGACTGACTTTAATTAGCTCACACGGCGAACAAGACGATCGATTACCAACCGTCACTTCGATAGATACTCTTTGTAATCGAACTTTCCTCTCTTCCTATCTTTGAATGATAGAAAGAAACGGAAGATGAAACAAGTCGAAGTTGATCTCTCTGAGCTCTCTCTCTCTCTCTCTCTCTCTCTCTCTCTCTCTCTCTTTCTCTTTCTTGTTCTCTGTCCATGTCTTCATCTCTGTCAATTACTCTTTTTCTTTTTTGCTCGAATAACGATTTCCGTTTGAACATTTTCATCATTTCTTATCGTGGCTAGCCTCGTTCGTCGTCGTCCTTTTACAACTATTTCTTCAGTGATTCAAATTAATCCTACGATTTGCAAATTCGTGGAAATCAATGTTACCCATAGAATATTTATAGTGCGGAGAGTGGGTTTGCGATCGATTGGTCGTTTCGCCGGGCACGTCGTAGTTTGCGGTCCATAGTGATGCGGGACATTAATAGTGTCCGTGTAATACAGTATGACGGTGGACCTTTAGTGGTCTGTGAAATGGCAATGAAGCGTACCGCACGTTGGTCTGCATCTGAATCACGTGTACAAGGTACACACACTCTCCCTCTCTCTCTCTCTCTCTCTCTCTCTCTTTCTCTCTCTCTCTCTAACCGACTGTCTCTTTCCAGCTTTATCTATTTCTCTCGCTATCTCTCCTTCTCTTTCACTCTCTCACTCTCTCTTTCCTTCTCTCTCTCTGTTTTAATATGTTATCCCGTAATAAACTGCAATTTGAAATAACCACAAACGTTTCCACTGACATAAATTAGAATCGATATAACGTGATATTATTATCTCATAAAGCAACAATTAGTTTAATATTAATTAATATCTATAAGGACTAATTATTATATTTGACGAGGAATTATAGAAATAATTTCCACCTCGCTGTTCGCTTCCTTTTACAACATTACATATATATATATATATATATATATATATTTTCATATTTATAAAACGAAGGAATAAAAAAATTATAAGCGAAAAAAGAATAATACAGATAATTCTTCAACACGTACTATAACAAATAAGTAGATATAAATCCTTGATACACACACAGACACATACATTTTTTATATATGTACTTATACATATTTTTTATATATATATATTATATATATAAGCCACTTTTCTATGTCGGAATGTTCTCTTACGGTAGTCGATTAAAGGATAATCCGACTTCCATTCGTCTTACAGAGTTAAATCCAAGATTCTAGGCTCAGCGAATCTTAACAAAGAAGTTGTAGAAATTTTCTCTTTCTCTCTCTCTCTCTCTCTCTCTCACACACACACACACACATTTTCTCTTTCTCTCTTTCTCTTACATCTCACTTCTTTTATAACAATGATCTCAAGAAAGTTTATCTCTCAAGAATCAAAGTTTTTAATACCTATACTTCCGGCATGAGCTATCTATCCTTCTATTTTCTATGGACCGACCCTTGCTCATTAAGACTTTATGCAAAATACTTGATTTCAGTTTCTTACTGAAACCGACGAAATAATTATTCCTTTTCAAGAGCATCGGTAAATGTCGCTTAACAAAATTTCATTTCGCCCGACTATCGTAAATGATACAATTCTCTATACAAATCGATATTTGTCTTTTCTCGAAAATACGAAAATAAATTTTATTTATTTACTTTTTTTTTTTTTTTTGTTTATTTATTTGCATCGATATTTTTTGTTAAACGTAAGACGGAACAATGGAGAATATCCTTGACGAAGATCGACAAAAGTTAATTCTGTAATAACAAGAATAAAACGGTATAGTACTATTCAAGCAAGAAATTCCGTATTGCTTGAAACGCATACCTACGTCCTAGCGATACTATCGAACATAATCTTGGCGTAGACGTAGACGGGACATCAAAGGAGAGACGTTAACGTCCCTCTCGTAAAGTCGAAATTGCTATTCCACTTCGTACAGGACGAATCTGACGATCTGGAAATCGCGCTTAAGTACGCTCGCTCGCGCGCCTGCGATCTTACGATGGCTGTCGTCTGGGTTGCATCTCTCTCTTTACTTTTGTACGCGACGGAGAATTATCTGTGAAAATGATCTTGGAAGCACGATCTTGAAAGTAGCCGGTAGAAAAACGTCATGTGAAAAAAGGGTGAAAAATCGGAAGAGAAATCGAAAGAGAGAAAGAGAATTGTATCCCTTTTTTTTTTTTCTTGTCTCTTCGTCCTTTTCCCAAGATAGAAAAAATATTTCTCTTTTAAAGTAAGATCTACAGATTTCTCTCTTTTTCTCTCTCTCTCTCTCTCTCTCTCTCGCTCTCTGAGAAAAAGAAAATGTCGATGACACAGCAAATTCTTATAAAGAGTAGAGCGAATCGAGTAAAGAATCACGAATGAGATTTTGGGATAAGGAAGTGATCTTCTTCTCAGTCGAATTCGACAGTCATATTCCGGCGCTGATGGTTCCATATTGCGAGGAGAGTGGAGGAGAAAGAAAGAAGAGAAGAAAGGAGGGGAAGAAAAGAAAAAAGAAAAAGAGGAAAGAAAAAAAAAAGAGAAGAAGAAAAAAGAAAGTAGAGAAGGAAGATCCTCTTGGCTCGTTTCTATAGCGAAAATTCCTTTCAGTTGGCAGTAGGTTGGAGGATTGCCATACTTTTGCCGTCGTCGCGTGTCACAATTGGAGGACTGCGAACAAAGAATTTTATGAAGGACCCTTGGTCCGTGTAATCTCTTCTGTAAACACGTGGTCAGACGTGCCTTTATACTCTCTCTCTCTCTCTCTCTCTCTCTTTCGTGTTTTACCCCCGCCTTAGGCTATCGTCTTCGTTTCGTCTCACCTCTCTTTTTCTCTCTTACTCTTTCTTTCAACGTGATACAAAAGACCGTCGAGAAGATAAAACGGCTTATTGCTGCTACCGAACGATAAAACTGGAAGATGACGTTTCGTTAAACGGTAGAGAAGGAATCGTTATAAGAATGCTTTATATATATATATATATATTATATTTTATTATACCCATCCTTCGATTAACAAACTTATTACGAGCTCCGATTATTTGTTTCATTTCGTTGAACCTAAAGAACGTAGAGTCGTTTCGGAAAAGTTTTCAAAGTTAAAGACGAACGCTGTAATTTCTTCTATATCCCGGTTCATTCTTTTCGAAATCTTTCAGGAAAAAAAAGATTGAACTCCATTGTGAAAAAGTAGATCGATATAAGCGACTTTTATTCTCCGATGACATTTAACAATTTCGATTACTAAATATCATATCCAAGAAGATAGTTAGAAAACGATAGGTTAAGCCATCTCTCTGTATGTATCTAATACGTAGGATTTACTTCTTAACGGTATTACATCAGAACGTTTTATCTCTAATTTGGGATAATACTCGGTTCTTTTTTTTTCTTTTTCTACCATATACCAGCAAAGATTAATGCCGCCGCAAGGCTTTACCAACTACTCCCGCGTTTGTTTCTACGGCGAATAACTTTCGAAACTATCGGGCATACGTAATTAATAGTCGCATATATACGGATTAAGTACACGACAGGAGGAGTATACTCGGCAAAGGTCCGATGTTATTGCATCTAACGGTTCCGTTGAAAGTTTGTTAAACCAAGGCTGCAATTGGTTCGTAGGTCGATCGATAATTAGATTAGTAGAGTTAATGAGACGAAATGGTCGAGACGTAACGTTGGGATCGTTCGGTATATAACGACAACACGTTCCAATTGATTCAGGAACGAGAAAGAGACTGGCAAAGCAACGGAGTTCACCCTTTCAACAAGAGCGTTTGCTCGCGTACTACTGTGACCACAGCAGCACACAATACCTGATTAAGCCCCTTCCGAACGTTTACAATGTATGCACACGCGTAGTGTACGCTCTACGCGTATCAGTCGATCGCGCAACGCCCTTTCGGCAGCCCACGAGTTCGGCCCTTTAGGTCGATAGCTCGTTTCGTATCTATCGTAGTTAACCTATTGTCCATGTCCACTAACGCGCCGATCGTTACCTACATAGATAGGAATATGTGTATATCCGTGTATTGTCCATTCTCTATACGCGCGTGTACACGTATGGACATATAAGTTTACAGTTTCGTGCATAGATATCGATCAGGAAACGCAATCGGGTCGTACCGTAGGACTAATCGACGATCAGAATTCGCTCTCTCCCTCTCTCCCCCCTCTCTCCCTTTCTCTCTCTCTCTATCTCTAATTGCTTGATTACGTAAGGAGTAACAACGTTTCCTTACGCGTCGATATTCTATCATTTCGATAAGCATAATTTCCAAACTTTTACTACCGATCGATTGATCGAAAAATAAGATATCGCGATAAAGGTATAATAGTTTGCAAAGAGAGAGAAATAGGAACGAAATAAAAGAAAAAGATAAAAGAACAAAGAAAAAGAAAGAAAGAGAGAAAAGAAAGAAATAAAAAAGAAATACTTGAGAACGTGATGAAGAACATTGAAGAGATATCGAGAGAAAATGAATCCTTCCGGTCGAACGATCTAATTTCCCGATACGGCCGCCGAATAGCAAGGGTCTCCGAAACGAGTAAAACCAAAAGGACAGTATTTTCAAGCGCGAACGTTCACGAAGAGGAACGAATAAAATTCTACCTCGGCGGTCTCTTGACTATGAGCGGAACTCTAGAGTGGTCTTTACGAATGCTTGCTGATGGTGGATTCAAAGAGAATTCAGGTTCCGTGACGTTGGTCGCATCCGACGATTCACGTTCAACGCGTAATTAAATCGGGGGTTGAAACAATGCTGGTGCGACAGAGATGTTTCCTCTCTTTCTCTCTCTCTCTCCCTCTTTCTCTTTCTCTCTCTGTCCATCTCTCTCACTCTCCTAATACAAGCTTCGTAGCTGCGATCGGTCTCCGAGCATGAGGACGATAAAAAAAAAATGCAAATGGATGAGAAAAAAAGAGAGAAGGAGAAAGAAAGAGAGAGAGAGAGAGAGAGAGAAAGAGAGAATGTCCTATGTGTATGTTTGTGTGTATGCGTGTGAAAGAGAAAAGATAGGATAGTCGAGCGAAGAAGTTGTGCGTGGAAAGCACAGAGGAGACGTCCTGACGCAGTATGAATGCAAGAACAATGAAGAGAGTCACGAGACGCGTTAAATACTCGAGCCACGGTGCCAACGATATTTGCGCCAGGTCCTCCGACCTTGTGGAATTGCTCTTCTGACGTATGCAAAGCGGCTTTCGCGTTATTCGCAGCTGCGCGTCCTATTGTCGTATCTACTACTCTTCTACCTCTCCCAGCATCCCTCTTTCTCTCACAACTCCGTTTCTTTCTCAACTCTAGTGAAATGTATTTCGGATTTGATAATTATTCTCTCTTCGCGAATATTTTTACGATCGTTCTAATAATCATAAATAAATAAATAAATAAATAAATAAATAAATAAATAAATATATATATATAGCGGAATAATGATGTTCGCAAGAAAATGCAATAATTTTGAAGATAACTTTTTAATCCAAGCGCATTCTTTCTTTGAAATCTTTTCCCATCGAAGCTAGACGCACGTACACACCACGCGTACCTTACGAACAATGCATACACACGTATGCGCGCATCTACGTGACAAATGATATTATATTTTTCTTACGTAAAAACAAATATGGCGGAATGTTCGAAAGTGGATAGAGTAAAACGACGAAAGCAAAGTGATGGTAGAGCTAGTGGTAGTAGTAGGGAGGGAGGGAGGGAGGGTGGCTTGGGAAGGAGGAAAAGGGTAGAGCGACGATAAGCGACTACGAGCATGCACTGTAATATCGGGTAATAGCTGCGAGAGACAGAGAGAGTGCGACAGAGAGAAAGAGAAAGAGAAAGAGAGAGAGAGAGAGAGAGAGAGAGAGAGAGAGAGACGAGGAAGAAGAGAAAGGCAAGCAGGGTAGAGGTGGAATTCGCATTCGGTGCATCCCTCCGGTTATCGCAACGGCCAGATTTGCATATCGTTAATTCTGGGGCGACACGTAGGTATGCGCATTCAAGCTTTGTACGCGAGCGTGCTTTGTTGTCGGCGAAGCGTCACGTTGATAAAAATCCATCCTCGTTCACCGCTCTTTCCGCCGCTATTACTGCTGCGGGGGCGTACGGCATGGAACTCCTGATGACTTCGGAATACACAAGCCAGCTTCGTGGTGGTACAAATCTTCGATAATATTATGCGAGTAAACCCGCACGAAACGTTATACGCAATAATACATTTTTAATCAAATCAAAATATACAATTTTTTTAATTATCGACGAAATATATCCGATCTCTCTTCCTCACTTTTTCTTTGTCCATTAATTGATATTAAAATAAGTTTTTTTTTTTTTTTTTTTTTTATTCTATTCATGAATTTATGAATTTGGATTGATACTTTGAGGATGACTTTTTTTAAGTATGCAGTTTGATACTTATCTCGTATATGAGATGTGTCATTAATTATTTCTTTTTTCTTTTTTTTTTTTTTCTTTTTTTTTTTTTGACGATATCTTTCTATCTTTCTTTTTTTTCTATCTGTTACACGTCTTTCGTTCGTCGATATAAAAAGGAAAGGAAAAAAAGGAAGAAAGAAAAGAGAAACGAAACGAAACGAAATGAAAAGAAAATATACCGGCGAGAGACTTTACTGACGTTTCAAAGGTCTCGACACGATGACGCACGCGTATTACGCATGTTCGTAAGTAATGGTAATGGCCTTGCCCTTGCTCAGACGTAATAGTCAAGGTAAGCTCGAAGGCCGGTTACTACTGGACGGACGTCTAACCATTAATTTGCATTTTAACGTAGGCTCCTTCTTGATACAAGTATTATTTCGTTCTATAATGAAATCGTCTTGCTTTCGTGGGTAATAACGTGGAGGCAAACAAAAGATATTGTCTATGAATTCAAAAGAAAATATGATAGAAAAAGAAGAAAAGAAAAATAACAATCGTAGGTAGTTCCACGTTTGATGTTTCTTCCGAGAAAAACGTAATCCAAAGTTGCACGTACGTGCACCTACGTTGTATGTGTGTCTATGTGTGTGTTTGTGCATAAGAGTAGTAATATCGTAAGAATAAAAGCGAGTCTTACAAACGTTAGCATTAGATTTAAATTAGAGAGAGTTCCATAATTCCCATCGAAAGCTTACTAAGTTCTTAACTTTATTACTAAGGATTCTTTACAAATCGTTCCAGCTGTTCTTATGCAACTAAAAATATATATCTATGTGTTCATATATATATATATATATATATATATATATATATACACACGCGAGAGCGAGCAAGTAATAGTATAGTAATTGCGTCGCGTGATCGTCAGAGTATCTTCCTCGATACTTTCCAGTTTCGCGTGTCCTCCTGTAGTTAGTTAATACATCACCCACGGTATTCGTAGTAGTAGTCGTCTTCTTCTTTGGCGAATCACCGAGCTCAAACGATCACGCTCCTTCAACCGTGAATCATTTATCGTGAGAAAGATCGTTCGAAGATTCGTTAGATATACATACATGAATACATACATACATATATACATACATACATAAATATATATATAAAAATATGTATATTACATATATATCGTTTAATATGAACGCGAGTATTATTCGTAGCAGTCGTATTTTAATTGAATTTATTTCAAAGATAAAAAAACAAAGAAAGAAAGAAAAATAGAGATATAGAGAAATATATATATATATATATATATATATATATATATATATATATAGAGAGAGAGAGAGAGAGAGAGAGAGAGAATGAAAGAGTTGCATCCCTTGCGCCAGAAGAGGAGGAATTCGTTCGTGGAAAGAGCCCAACGGCAAGTTCGTCGACGATGGCTCGAGATTAATAAATAATCATTATGCGGCAATAAATAGCCCAGGTGTCCGAGCGAGCGGCCACATGGGTGTCTCCAATTATTAATGGAAGCGGGCACGGCGTGCGCGCTCGTGCGATGGGACCGCACGTGTTGCGAGCGGCTGCTGCTGTTGCTGCTGCTGCTGCTGCTGCTGCTGATGCCGCCGCTGCCGCTATCGTCGTCGTCGTCGTCGTCGTCGTCATCGTCGTCGTCGTTGCTGTTACTGTTGCTATTACTGCTAGTGCCAGTACTAGTGCGCTAGTGCTCGTACTAACGTTAGTGTCAGTGTTAGTGTTAGTGCTAGTGTTAGTGCCAGTGCCAGTGCCGATCGTCGATGGCCACTGCGCGAGCTTCGAGCACACCGACGATTTATGATTTTGCTGGACGGACCGAAGTGCAGCTGCACCGGACTACGTCGCGGTCGTCCGTCTATCTGTCTACACACACCTACATTCTCATATATGACTAAATATATGTAGGTACGCGTTTCCATGTTAGAGATAGACACAGAGAGAGAGAGAGAGAGAGAGAGAGAGAGAGAGAGAGAGAGAG